>NC_137791.1:83245571-83376987 GCF_963383645.1 Muscardinus avellanarius
CAATCCACTTTGAATTTTGAAGAAATCTCCCCAAAGGTAGACTGCTACTGCCACGCATGCTCAAATTCTGGACAACATGCTGTGTGGGAAAGGGGTTCGGGAGAGAACCGAGATGGTGGTGGCAGTGGCAGTGGCAGCCAGTATTTGGGAGTGGCAGTGATCCAATCCAATCCACCTTGAACTTTTGAAGAAATCTCCCCAAAGGTAGACTGCTACTGCTGCACATGCTCGGGAATTCTTGAAAACATGCTATGTGGGAAAGGGGTTCCAGAGAGAACCAAGATGGTGGTGGGGGGGGGTAGCAACCAGTATCTGGAGGGGCAGACAGATCCAGTCCTATCCACTTTGAACTTTTGAAGAAATCTCCCTGAAACTAGACTGCTCCTGCCCCACATGCTCGGGAATTCTGGACAATATGCTAAGTGGGAAAAGTATTGGGGGCATATCAGAGGGGGCCCTGCATAGCTGGTTTGGGCCGCCATGCTGCATATTCCGGGAGACGTCAGCCCTCATGGCCGTCGCACTCCTCTCCACAGTGCTGGAAGCCGGGGTGCACTTGGAACAGCAGAGCCTGCTTTCTGTTGTGAAGCTGTGGACCTCTGCCTTTGGAGGGAAGACAAAATACATTGCCACAAGGTATTAGGGCTCTGAGCTTTTGCAAAAGACACATTCTGTTTTCTCCTATAAAAAAAAATGAAAGAAAAGAGGGAACATCTATAGATGACTTGCCCCCAGTGTCAGACTGAAGCCTGCCTCAAAGCGAGGCTGGTGCCGGGGCCTTCAAGGCTAGGATGGGAGCCTGCTGGGTGGCAAGGCTGGTGCTGGGGCCTGTGAGCCCGGAATAGGAAACTGCCATGCAGCGAGGCCAGTGCTGGGGCCTCCAAGGCTGGGATCAAAGCCTGACAAGCGGTGAGGCTGGTGCCAGGGCCAGCGAGGTTATGATTGGAGCCTACAGTGTGGTGAGGCCGGTGCTGAGGCCTTTGAGGCTGTGATCGAAGCCAGATTGTGGCATCCACAAATATCACAAAAAAATCACAAAAAAACCTAAATGCTTTCCCTAATATGCAAAAATTAGGGAGAAATGGGTAATAGGAGGAACTCTAGTTGAAGAAGTGGCCCTATAGAGGAGCAATTAAGGTGACCTATCTGAGGGGATGGGAAGGGGGAAGATGGAAACTCTTTAAAGCACATGATGTACTTAAACAAATATATCAAAGTCAATCATTAACTCAAGCATGGGATTGAGGGAGAAGGAGGGAATGGGGTGGGGATCAGATAAAGGCTAATTGGGTGATGTGTGCTTGTATATCCTCACAAGTCTTGTTTTCCACTGAGATGTTTGACTACAATGCACCAATAAAAATATATTTAATAGCTGGGCGTGGTGGCGCATGCTTGTAATCCCCGTGCTTGGGAGGCTGAGACAGGAGGATTGCACAGGTTCGAAGCCAGCCTCAGCTACTTAGTGAGGCTCTCAGCAACTTAGTGAGACCCTGTTTCCAAATAAAATACAAAATTGGTCTGGAAGTATAGCCCGGAGGTAGAAAGCCTCTGGCTTCCATTCCCAGTATATATATATATATATATATATATATATATATATATATATATATATATATATATATATTTTTTTAAGAATAAAATACCATGTATAAAATGCATGCACCTTTCAAAGAAGCCTACAAACATGACCAATCTCTGCTTGCCTGTGGGCTCTAGACTCACCTTTTAAAACTGAGACACCTAGGAAACTATGCTAGAATCTGACTTCCCACACTCTGCACCAAATGATAGAAAAGGGTGAGATTCTTAGCAAACATGATCTGTCCATATCACTTTCAATAGATGTTTCTTCAGAGCAGTGATTTAGGAGTTTGATTTGCTAATTTGGAATGCAAATAATTTCCTGACAAAGCAAAGATAAACTCTAGTAATAAGTACAATGAAAACTTTTTTTTGATTATACTGCATTTGCAAGAGACCCTACTGTGATCCTGAAGATGAGGTTCCAGATAAGATGATCTAGTGCGTAATTTGTGAAGATCGGTTCCATGGAACGTACCTTGGTGCCATTCCCCCTGAGAGTAGGGATTTCCAAGAGATGGTGTGCCAGACTTGTATGAAGAATCAAAGCCTCAACAGAGTCACAGTCTAGATGCAGACTTCAGGATCACAAAGCCAAGCAGTTTATAAAGAAAGATACTGCCACCTACAGGCCATTAACTGGCTAAGCAAGTTATGTTCCTGTGGAGACTGAAATTGTATGGAGATCTAGATAACTTGTTCCTGACAGTGTTGCCTTATGAAAAAAAGAGGCTGATTGTCTCTTTTTTGCAATAGGAATTATTGAAAATAGGAGGAATTATTGAAAATAGGAGGGACCCCTTGATAGACACCCTGAGCAGCAAAAACAGAGTCCACAAGTGGAACACATTTGTGAATACAATGACTTGAAAACAGAACTTAAAGCCTGAAGAAATTTGCTGATGAAGGTGGGCGTGGTGGCATACACTTACAATTAACCCCTGTTCTTGGGAGGCTGAGACAGGAGGATAGCACAGTTTCAAAGCCAGCCTCAGCTACTCAGTGAGGCTCTCAGCAACTTAGTGAGACCCTGTTTCCAAATAAAGTATAAAATAGGTCTGGGAGTATAGCCTGGAGGTAGAAAACTCCCGAGGTTTTACCCCAGTACTGCACACACATACAAAAAAAATAGCCAGGCATGACGGCACATGCTTGTAATCTCAGTACTTGGGAGGCTGAGACAAGAGGATTGTGCAGGTTCGATGCCAGACTCAGCTATCTAGTGAGGCTCTCAGTAACTTAGTGAGACCCTGTTTCCAAATAAAATATTCAAAAATAGGTCTGGGAGTGTAGCCTGGGAGTAGAAACCCCCTGGGTTTCATCTCTTGTACCATTAAAAAAAAGAAAAGAAAAGAAGGAGGCATGGTTGTTAAGATGTTAAGAGAAAAGACATTCAGTAGTTCTTTGAAGAATTTCAGGGGGGGGGGGGCAGAGGAGTAGATGGGATGCAGCATTACTGCACAGAGTGGAGAGTGGGGCTTTCAAACTCCAGTCCCCTGAAAATGTTACTTACTCTTCCAGGAATTAAGGAGGCATATTTCACATGTGGTCCCTTTTGCTTACTCTGGAGAGGCCTCCACCCCAGGCCCCACCTAAATGCAGCTCACTCCACAGATGGCAGCTCTCCTTCTCCAGGACACCCAGGGTTTTCCGATTATAAGTTGTAAGAAGTTTAGTTGGGGGTTGCAGCACATGCTTGTAATCCCAGTTTGGGAGGCTGAAGTAGGCCTACAAACTACAAAAAGTCAAGGCCAGAAAGAAATGGTATCACTCATGCCCCTTGGCATTCATCCCCTAATTAGATCCCTGTGAAGACTAGGATGTGGACCTGGAAGGTTTTATGGCTGCAGATGCCTGTGCTCTGAGCTGGACAGGACTCAGTTAACAAAACTCAGGTGCTCAAGACCTGCATGTTTCCCAAGTCTGAGGATGTTTTGAACCCCTCTGCAAAGCTGCACTATTAGTGTACCATCATGAACTGAAAGTTCCTGTCTCCCCAAATGTCTGACTTAACTACCAAAACATTCCTTCCTCCATATGGCAGTTGAGGACCAAATCCCAGAGGCAGTGCACTACTGCACGGTAAAAGAGTGCAGCTCATTCAGGGCTGAGGGCTTGTCTTAAGAGAGGCACTGCTCCTCTCCTTCCATTAACCAGAAAACCTCTTTTTTACCTGTTCACTAGTTTTCTTATTAGACTATTGGACCGTCTCTTCTTGTAGAGACTGATTTTGACCAACATGTGGCAGTTGATATTAATGCGTGTTTTATGCAAAACAGAAGTATAGTATTAGTTGCTTTTAAGGAATTCTAGCATTGTATGTGCATTTTTATGG
Source organism: Muscardinus avellanarius (assembly GCF_963383645.1). NCBI lineage: Eukaryota > Metazoa > Chordata > Mammalia > Rodentia > Gliridae > Muscardinus > Muscardinus avellanarius. The sequence continues at coordinate 83,249,491 of NC_137791.1, forward strand.
AATTTGTTATTGGGCTTAAAATACATACTTAACTCCAATCAGGTTTCTTTAAAATTTAAATAAAACCAATTCAGAATAAAAAATAAATAAATAAAAATAAAAATACTCAATACTTCACTAATTCCTGATGATATTTGATTTTTCTGCTTAGGTGGCTGTTCCATTCCTTACAATAGTATTTGCTCTTCTGTTGCTCTCTGTAATAGAGCAAACCTTTTCCTTCAAAGAAAATAGACTTTGCTCAGAGCTGTGGGAAGAAATTATGTTGTAATATTTTCTCTAAAGTCAATGATTGGAAATATGACAAAAGAAAGGGTCAATGTGATTGCATCAGCTCTTGCACAAATTCCACAAAAGATTAGATGAAATGATTTTGTGTTGGAGAAATACATGAGTCTGTTAAACATTAGTAAGGGTCTGATTACAAAATTTCTTCTGTGAAAGCTTAAAGGTTATAATAATATAATAATTCAAATTTACTCAGAAGTCACATCTAAAATAAAAATATATACATAGTAGATGTGAATAAAGAACATAAGACATTTTTATTAGTGATTTCTTTGGAATTATCATTGTGCTCAGAAAGAACTATATTCAAGAGCTATAATAGAAGTTGATATTATAATAGTATATCAGGAGGATATACAGAAATCACCAAATGCTGTCCTATCATTTTCTTCTTTTCCTCCCAGGTTTCTTGACAATGCTGTACTCAGTTAATATGAAATCAGACTACAGTTAAATATCAGTCAGTATCTGCATTACCACACTAACAATTACCAGGTATTTAAAAGTCTGAAATACAGCTGGGAATGGTGGCTCATGCTTGTAATCCCAGCACGTGGGAGGTTGAGACAGGAGGATTGCACAGGTTCGAAGCCAGCCTCAGCTACTTAGTGAGGCTTTCAGCAACTTAGTGAGACCCTGTTTCCAAATAAAATACAAAATAGGTCTGAGAGTATAGCCTCCTCCCTTACCTTTATATCTCGTCCCTGGCTCCACTGAGGTTTCTTCTCTATTATCAGGAATTTCTCTTGTATCCCAATTACTCCCCATCTTGCACATATTAAAGAAAACATATGTCCCTTTACTCTCTGTGATTGTCTAATCTCACTTAATATACTGTTCTCAGGTCCTTCCACTTTCTTCCAAATGACATAATTTTATTTTAATTTATTGCCGAGTAAAACTCCATTGTGTATATTTCCCATAGTTTTGCAATCCATTCATCTATTGACAGACACCTAGGTTGGTTCAATAATTTGGCTATTGTGAATTGTGCTGCTATGAACATGGGCATGCATATTTTACTGTAGTTGTCTGGTTTAAATCCCTTTAGAAAGGTACCTAGTAGTGGTATGGCCAGATCATATGGTGGATCTATTCCCAGGCACACTGATCTCCATAGTGACCAAACTAGTTTGTAATTACACCAACAGGGTAAAAGAACTCCTATTTCCCCACAGCCTCATCAACATTATTGTTATTTGACTTCTTTATGATTATCATTTTGATTGGGGTTAGATAGAATCTCAGTGTGGTTTTTATTTGAATCTCCCTGATTGTTCATGATATCGAGTATTTTTTCATGTATCTGTTGGCCATTTGAATCTTTTCTTTTGTGAAATGTCTATTTAATCCAGTTGTTCATTTCTCATTTGGGTTATTTGTTTTTCTAGTGTAACATTTTCTAATTTCTTTGTATATTCTAGATATTAGACTTCTGCCAGAGAGATATCTGGTAAAGATCTTCTCCCACTATGTAGGCTTTCTCTTTAGATACATGATGGTTTCTTTTGATGAGGAGAAATTTTTAGTTTGATGCTATTCCACTTATTAATTCTTGATTTAATGTTTTTAGCTTTTGGAGTCTTGTTGAAAAAGTTTCTACCTGTGCCAATATGTTGGACTGTTGAATCTGTACCCACATCTAACAGTTTCATGGACTCTGGTCTAACTTCCAGGTCTTTGAACCATCTCGAGTTGATTTCTGTGCAGGGTAAGAGGTAAGGTTATCTCCATTTTTCTACAAATGTATAGCCATGTTTTCTAACATCATTTGTTGAAAAGGCTGTCTTTTCTCCAGCATATGTATTTGGCCCCTTTGTCAAAGATCAATTGACTCTAAGTGTGTGGATTAATTTCAGTATCATCTATTCTGTTCCATTGGTCTGTGTGCTTATTTTTGTTTGTGCCAATACCATGCTGTATTAATTACTATATCTCTGTATTGTAATTTGAAGTCAGGAAATTGATGCCTCTTACATGGTTCTTGTTGTTGAGAATTGATTTGGCTATTCTGTTTTTGTTTGTTTCTCCATATGAAGTTTATGACCAATTATTCTTTTTCCATGAAGAATGACATTGATATTTTGACAGAGATTGCATTGATTTTGTATATCCCTTTTGGTAGAATGGCCATTTTGATGATATTTATTCCGCCTAACCAAGAGCAAGGGAGATCTTTCCATCTTCTAAGGTCTTCAATTTATTTCTTCAGTGTTTTATAATTTTCATTGTAGAGGTCTTTTACCTCTTTGGTTAGGTTGATTCCTAGGTATTTTGTTTGTATTGATATTATTGTGAATGGAATTGTTTTCTGTATTTCTTTCTCTGTGGATTCGTGGTTGGAAAATAGAAAAGATGCTAATTTCTTTAAGTTTATTTTGTATCCTGCTACATTGCTGAATTGTTAATCAGCTCTAATATTTTGATTGGGCTTTATAGGTATTCTAGATATAGAATCATGTCATCTGCAAACAAATATAATTTTAATTTTTTCTATTTAAATTCCTTTGCTATCCTTCTTTTGCCATATTGCTGTGGCAAGAGTCTCAAGGACTATATTGAAAAGGGGTGGTGATAGTGGAAAACCTTGCCTTATTCCTGATTTTAGCAGGAATTTCCAGCAGTTTTTCCTCATTCAATATGATGTTCATGAGGGCTTATTATATATATTGCCTTAATGATGTTGAGTTGTGTGTTTAAGTCTTCCAATATCGTTCTATTTGGGTTTATTTGAGATCTGATGTCCCAAGGATTTTGTTTTACAAACATGGGTGCATCCATACGTGGGTATAAATGTTTAACATCATTATATCTTCTTGGTGGGTTGTTTCTTTTATTAATAAGAAGTGACAAGCTTTGTCTCTTCTGATTTTTTTAACTGAAACTCTGTTGCATTAGATATCAATGTTGTTATCCCTGTTTTTTTAATCTTCATTTACATGATATATCATTTTCCACCCTTTCACCATTATCCTGTGGATATTTTTGACTGTAAGGTGAGATTTTTGAAAGCAGCATATAGTTGGATTGTGTTTTTTAATCTACATTTTCAGTCTATGTATTTTAATTGGTGAGTTAAGGCCTTTGACATTCAGTGTTACAATTAAAATATGATATTTGTTTCCTGTCATTTTGTGCCCTATATTCTGTTTGATGTAGTGTTATTTCTCTTTTTCTCAGTTGTCCATCTGAAGGAATTTGCCTCTTATCTGGTTCTGGAATTTGTTTGTTTTTTTTTCTTCTTTATTATTTATTTCTCTAAGTATTTTCTCTAGGACTGGCATTGTAGTCATGAATTTTATGGGATTCTGCTTATCTTGTAATATTTTTATTCCTCCATCAATCTTAAATGATATCAGTCTTGGTTGGGAGTGAATTTTATTATTTTGCCCCTAATTTTTTTTTTTTTTTTGGTGGTACTGGGGTTCATGGAAGCCCTTCTACCTCCAGGCTACACTCCCAGACCTATTTTTTTAAAATTTGGAAACAGGGACTCTTAAGCCCGCAAGGCTGGCTCCAAACCAGCGTGATCTTCCTGTCTCAGCCTCCCACGTGTGAGGATTACAAGCAAGCATCACTACACCTGGATTTTGCCCCTAATTTCATCTTTTCTTTTGTTCTCACTGCTTTGAAGATTTTTTCCTTGGCATCTATGTTAGTTACTATAATTATTCCATGGTATTGGGAGGTCTTTCTTTGATCTTGTCTTAATGATGTTCTGTTTGTGTTCTTTACATGAATGTACAAGTATTTTATATGTTTTGAAAATTATCTAAAATTACTTTTTGAATAGATTATTGACAAAACTTATTTGTTCCTCTAGCTCTTCTTCACTGCCTTTTATTTGTAGTCAAGACTTTTCATATTGACCCATAATTGTTGGATGTTTAGGTTCTGTTGTTATAATGACTTCTGTATACTGTTGACTGTGCTTTTGGTTTCAAATGAACTATCTTCTAACAGTGATATTCTGTTTTCCATTTCATCTAATCTTTTCTGGTGCTGTTTTGAACTCATTTATTGACTCCTTCATTTCCTTCAAGGCCTCTTTATGATTCTTCCTTAAAGTCTCAATTTCTTCTTTCATTTCCTATACACTGTTGTGCTTTGTTTCTGCCAGGTCCCTCCTGTACATAGGACAGAATGCTCACTGCTTTTGCTGATGGTCTGTAGTTGTCAACTTCATAACGATTCAGTTTTTTTCCCCCCTGGAGGTCTATGAAAGCCACAGTGCTGGCAGCCAATAGTTTCTTTCATTTTGTTGTTGTTGAATTTTTACTGCTTTTCTTCTTTTGTCTAGAAGCAGTCTTCCCAGTGGTTGAGATGCAGATCCCATCATATTAAAATTCTGCTATCTTACTCTAAGTTACTATCTGGAGTTCTCTTTTTATTACTTTTTAAAAATCCAACTTCGCATAAATTAACGGACTATGTTTGAACCTGAGTTGTACTTGATACATTATATAATGAATTCCTATCATTAAAAAAACAGTTGGAATATGGTCTACATAAACCAAGATTGTATTCACAATGGAAGTGATCATCAGGGAGTAACTATTTCCTTCCAATTTTGCTGGGTTCCAGCCCTAGCAAGATTCAGGGGTCTGCAATCAGTGGAGGGAGGAGTCGGCGAAGTTCGGTGGAGAAATAGTACACAGACACAATGGAGAGTGAAGCTGCTCTCTGTATTTTCCATGTCTGAGAATATCATAAACTTCCATAGGTATCCACAAATATCCAGATCATCTTCAATAAAACAATACTAACAAGAAAGCAAGGAGAGAGAGAGAGAGAGAGGTGTTAGAGCATAAAATAGGCAGAGATTAGAAGGAAGTTTTCATTTGACTGAAATGTTTTTATGGGAGAGGTAATAGCTAGGCCTCCCAACCAGCCAGACAAAAAGACATTTCCATTTAGGAGTCAGAGAATGAGCCCCACTCCAGAGAAATAACCAGAAACAAAGATATTTAGCAATGTGTGGTGTGCATGAAAGTCAGTCTCCATTTGACTTCCTTCTCCCTTCCTTAAATTTTTAACCCTGTTATTCTCTGCTTATTATAGTTATTGGAAGATCTTTATATCTTTCTTTTACAAGCTATGTTGATTACATTGTTTAGTATAAATTGTACTGATTTCTTTGCTGCCTTGATGCATTGCTTTATTAATTTTTTTTACTTCATACACTTAACACATCAACATTTTTAGTAAACCTTATGAGGCCATAATGCTCAAGTAAAATTGCCCTGATGGAACATTTTCCCTCTCACAAAAGGCTGGCCACCATGGGTATTTGGTACCAAATCAACCAGTCAAGAGTGACAACAAATATTTCAAAGATGTACATTCCTGACTCTGGGTGATAGATATAGTACCTAAAAATTAATCTGACCCTCTCTTTGATATAGCATCATAACTGTAAAAAAAAATAATCATGATGACTATGGTTATTGATAAGAGAGACTTCACATTAATACCACAAATTAGATATTGTAGAAAAGTGGCAGAAATTAGACTCAAGTCTGAATATTTAAATAAAAGACACTGAAGAGGCATTTGCTCAAGAAAAATAATCAAACCAGTATTGCTGCTGTAAGGAAAGAAGTGGATGCCACCAAGTTATCCAGATATACCTCATCTCTTTTTATTTTTTATTTTGAAACAGAGCCTGCCTATGTTTCTGAGGCTTGTCTTGCACCTGAAATCTTCCTATCTGAGACTCCCAAATACTGAGATAACAGGCATATGATATCATTCCCAGCTTTCATGATTTCTTTATTTACATTTCACTGCTGATTACCGCTGTAGAGCATCTTGTCGTGTACTTAACTACCTATTCCTATGTGTTCTTAGGAAAAATGTCTATTCAAATTATTTACTCATTTTTCAACCATAATTTGATTAATTGCGGGTGACTTAGTTTCTCATATATTATATTCATCTTTTCTTAGATGAGTCATTTGCAAATAGTTTCTCCCAGTTTTACATATTTTTAATTTACTCTGATGAGTGCTAGCTGTTTTTATCAGAAGCATCTCAGTTTCATATAATCCCATTTGTCTATCTTTGCCTTGGTTTCTGGTGCTTTTGATATCCTATTAAAAATTTGACTATGGCCAGATGTGGTAGCACACACTTGTAATCCCTGCACTTGGGAGGCTGAGACAGGAGGATCATGCAGGTTTGAAGCCAGCCTCTGCTACTTAGTGAAGCTCTCAGCAACTTAATGAGACCCTTTTCCAAATAAAATATAAAATAGGTCTGGGAGCATAGCCTGGAGGTAGAAAGCCTTTGGGTTCAATCCCAGTACCACAAAAAAAATTGACTATATTGATTTTTTATGGTGATTCCTCTTTGATAAAATATAAATTTTGCCAGGCATATTCATGCCTGCCTATAATTTCAGCACTGGTGAGAATGAGACAGGAGTACCTCATCAGAAAATAATTTTATCACATTTTTGTCACCCCAAGAAGAAACCTCATAATCATTACAAATGAATCTCTCCTCACTTCCTGCTCAAGATCCCTATTAATCTACAACTTTAGGTTTTTTTTTAATTGGTGCATATAGTCATACATCTTAATGGAGTACAAAAGAGTAGACTTTGATATGTTTGTGTGAATTTACATCATTCATAAGAAATTTCCCTTCCTTCCCCCAGTCTACTTTACTCACTGTTGTTCAGCATCTTCTGCACATTTAACACAAATAGAACTATAGATACGGTGGTCAGGCAGCTGTACCCTGGGTTCTTTTACTTACCAAGATATTTTTGAAATATGGTTATGTTGAAACACATTTTAATATTAGATTTTAGCTTAGTGCTCAATATTCTTTGGTGTGAATATGCCACATTTTATTTACCCACTTATTAAACCATGGACATATGGCTTTCCCAGTTTTGACTTTGATGAACATGGTTGTGTGTGTTTTATGTGAGTAATGTTTTCATATATTTGTGTGTGGCCAAGGAGTGGAATTATTGCCTTCCATGTGTAGTAAATGCCAATCTGTTTTCAAAAAAAAAAAAGCTAGGGGTATATCTGGGACGTAAAATGCCCCAGACTTCTCTTCTCAATGTAAAAAATCAAAATAAATAAATAAGTAAATATAATGAGAAGGAAAATTTTTGAGCAGGTGCTATCATGATCTAATGTGGTTGCTCGGGAGAAATCACACAATAGAGGTTAGAAGAGAGGAGCAGATTCGAGAGGCTGGTGGGAATGTATTTCACCCCATGATATGAAAACATTAAGATAATCATTCTGAGCCAGATATAGTGGCACATAGCTGCAATCCTAGTATTTGGGAAGCAGACATGAAGACGGCTGCTTCAAGACCAGTCTCAGCAACTTAGCAAGTATCTCAGCAGCCTACCCTGTTTCAAAGCAAGTACTTAAATTCTGGGTGTGTATCTTAGAAGCAGAATGTCTCTGTGTTCAGTCCCCACTACTCAAAAGGAAAATAAATAACTCCTGCACTTATAGCACTTAGAATATCTTACTAACTTTTTCTATAACCTTCAATTTTGAATTTGGAAAATATTTTTTCTCAAAATATTCCAGCTTAAAAGCTAAACTTTATAAGATGATCTTAACAAAAGCACATTATTTCTGTTTTTTTTTTTATTTTACTGGAGATTGAAGCCAACGCCTTACACATGCTAGGCAAGAGTTCCAGCACTGAGCTACATCCCAAGCTTTCTTATTTTATTATGAAACCAAGCCTAACTAAGTTATTCACGCTCGGCTAGAACCCCACAGTCCTCTTGCTTCATTGTTCTGAGTAGCTGGGACACAGACCTGTGCCAACACAATAGCTCCCCTATGGCACTAATTGTGTATGTATGTGTGTTTTTCTGTGTGTGTATGTGTGTGTGTTTTTGTGGTACTAGGGATTAACCCAGGGGCATTCTACCTCTGAGCTACACTGCAGCCCTGTTTTATATTCTTTATTTTGAAACAGGGTCTCACTAAGTTGCAGAGGGCCTCACTAAGTAGTTGAAGCTGGCCGCGAACCGGTATCCTCCTGTCATAGCCTTCCAAGTACTGGCTGTGCACTAATTTTGACTCAGTTTTATCACACTTTCCAAAAACCATTCTTAGACTTGGTAAGTTAAAGTAACGTGCTTTAAATGTTGGTTGCTTTATGTTTCTCCTTCAGATATAAAGAGAATATCATGAGGTTGTCAAAAATTTACCATGATCAGCCAGTGAAGCCTCTGGATCAAGTAGTTTTCTGGATCGAGTTTGTTATGAGATACAGAGGAGCCAAGCATCTGCAGGTTGCAGCCCATGACCTCACCTGGTCCCAGTACTATTCCTTGGATGTGATTGTGTTCCTGGTGTCCTGTGTGACAATTATTGGATTCATCATCACTAAATTGTTGTCTGTTTTACTGCAATAACACAAAGTTTTACAACTAACCCTGTTTAGTGTTCCAGAGACATAATATCCATTTAAGATTTAGAAATATTTCAAGCAAAGTGGGGTGGAAAAAATACAAGTAATAAAAGTATAAAAGTATCTATTGAAAATTACTGCTGTAATTTACATTTTTTACCATCTCTAATGTGGAAGCACAAGACACCCCTTCCACACACAAGAAATCCCCCCCCCCTTTTCTGTAACTTCTTTGACATTCCAGTCTCTCACACATTTCTAGTCATCTCCAAGTTTCAGGCCTACCTGTAATTCACCCCACCAGCCTCCCCACCAATCTCTCATTCCTCAACACCCTTTATACTGGTTTGCCATTCAGATTCACCTCCACCCTCCCTTATCTTCTCTCTCCCCAGTGAAAACTCCCAAATCTAGACCATTCTTACCCCTCCATCACTGCCCAGCACACTCCAATTAAGATCCACCTAAAATATTCTACTATGTTTTACCAACCAGTCCCAATATTTGCTCATCCCAGCATCACTATAAGGCCTTAAAAACCATAATCACTCATCTTTTACAGGCCAAAATCCTTTGACCAACTCATTCTCCCCATAACACCCTTATCTCTATGATCAAAAAGTCTCATGGGTCATATCGGCTGTCCAGAACTTCTAGATAATCAGTCAAGCTAGTACACCCACATGAAGGGACCCTGACCCAGAATGTATTTTCTGACAGGCTAATTGATAAACTCTGAGAACATCAGGCTGGCCTTGAGTGTAGCTGGAAAAAAAAAATAACAGATCCACATATTGTGACTACCTTTGACTACCTGGTCTGTTATTCAAATGGTTCTGCTGTTTTCTTTTTATACTGTAAAAAAAAAAAAAAAAAAAAAAAACAAGATTCTTCATAAGTTGTTTCTCTGTTCCTGAGCTTGTTATAGAAAAGTTCTCTGAAGCAGTTTCTAAGAAAAATCAAATTAATATGTCAGAAGCTCAAGCATAGGATTAAAATATAGAAGATAATTATGTTATTTCTGCCATGGATTTGACTTGTTCTAAAGCCTTCTAGAATGAAGCTGGAAAGGAGCCTTTCCCTTCCTCTATCAGATTTACCTCTTTTACCAGATTTACATAATGAGGAAAAAATCCTATTAAGTCTATTTAAATCCAATTAAGTCAATTTATCCTCATGTTTTAATATTGCTCTGATACTTCCACACCCTCTAAAACAGCCATTTGCACCTTTATGGGACATGCTCCCATAAAGGAGTACTATGGATGCATATTTTTTTTGTTTTGTTTTATTGCATTTTCAATTTAATAAACTGACCTAATATGAATTTATTCAAGTTAAAGTCTAGATTAAATTTAAAAAATCTCTTTTCCAAGCAGCACTCAAAGAAGAAATCACTTTTTTTCTCATCATTATCTTTTACTTTAGTTGTTAGTCAACATTTCTAGCAACTTTTGTACACATAAATATAGGAGAAATGCCCTTTAAATGTTTTGATGTTTAGTTATGTTATTCTATAGAGAACATTTCTTTTTATTCTCTCTGTCTCTCTCTTTTTTTTTTTTTTTTTGCCTCATGCCTGGATACATATATGAAAAAAGAACATCTTGCAGGAAAGCCGAGCATGGTGGCGCACGCTTGTAATCCCAGCATTTGAGAGACTGAGACAGGAGGATCACAGTTTGCAGCCAGCCTCAGCTACTTAGTGAGGCCCTTTGCAACTCAATGAGACCCTGTTTCAAAATAAAGAATAAAAAATAGGACTGGAGGTTTAACTCAGAGGTAGAATGCACCTGGGTTCTATTCCCAGTACTGACCAAAAAAAATCTTGCAGGAGACCCAGATGAGTTTAGTGCTTTCACAGTGGTTATTAATTATGTTCAATGGGAACTTGAGTCATTTGCATTTCAAGTGTAAGAATTTTTTATATGTATTAGAGAAAATAATATTCAATTTCTTTTTACTCTTGGTATGTCTGAGCTTTGGTAAATAGTTGCCAAATGCTTCCTTGGGGGTGGGAGGTTCTTTATTTTGTTTTGTTTTGTTTTTTCCTGGTACTAAGATTGAACCCAGGGGCATTCAACATCATAGCTACACCCCAACCCTAATTTTTATTCTTTTTTTTTTTTTGGTGGTGGTGGTACTGAGGGTGGAACCCAGAGGCTTTCTACCTCCAAGCTATAATCCCAGACCTATTTTATATTTCATTTGTAAACAGGGTCTCACTAAGTTACAGAGATCCTCACTAAGTAGCTGAGGCTGGCTTCCAACCTGTGTGATCCTCCTGTCTCAGCCTCCCAAGCGCGGGGATTGAAAGCATGCGCCACCACACTTGGCTTTTATTCTTTATTTTGAAACAGGGTCTCAATAAGCAGCTGAGGCTGGCTGCAATCCTGCAATTGTCCTGTCTCAGCCTTTCAAGTACTGGGATTACAAAAGCATGCACCACCACACCTGGATGAGACTGGAAGGTTTTAACTAAAACATTGCTATCTCCTGCTAAATTGGTTATGTGGAAAATGGAATGTAATGATACCACTGTGGCACAATCTATAAATAACTTAGATGTTAATACTTTCATTCTTGTTTGTCCAGATATATTACAGGGAACAGGGCAATATTCTGCCCCCAGCTTCAGGCTCAAGGACCTAGAAAATTGACTACACAATGTTCAGAGATATCTTTGCAAGCATGGAAAGCCATACCACCCTCAGGGTTAACAAGAGATACAGGTTCTTTTGTGATTATTATACAAACTGCTATGGAAACCTATATAGATTTCATTCCATTGCCAAACTATGGAACTAGCCAATATATTAATCAACAGATGAATTGATTACAAAACCATGGGATGTATACACAGTGGAATTTTACTCATCATAAAGAAAAACACATTACATCATTTATAGGGAAATGCGTGAAACTGGAGGATATTATGCTAAGTGAGATTAGCCAGTCACAAAAAATAAGAAATTGGATACTCTCCCTAATGTGTAGAAGCTAGGGTGAAACTGGGTCATAGGAGGAACTCTAGTTGAAGGAGACATTATAGGTGAGCAAATAAGGTGACCTAACTGGGGGGATGGGAGGGGGGAGAAGGAAGTTCGCTAATGCACATGAGGTACTTTAACAAACATCAATTTCAATCACTAAGCCAATCATGAGAAGGAGGGAGGATGAGGGAATAGAGTGGGAATTGGATAAGGGCTAACTGGGTGATGTGTGCATGTATGTCTCCACCATCTTGTACTCCATTAAGATGTGTGACTACAATGCACCAATAAAAAAGTAAAATAAAAAAGCAAACAATCAAAAACAAAATAATTAAAAATAAAAATAAAGGAAGACAGATTTCTAACCTCAATTCTACGCAAATTCTACTTAAAATAGCTTCTGAAAATGCTACTAAGGATTGTCAAGCCGCAATGTTTTAAATTTTGGAAAGAATGCACACATTGTGATTTGGCCAGGGCTTCCCATAATGTTAGAATTATATCACATATGGCACAAGTAATGGCAGCAGCCTTTAGTCAGCACCAACAACCCCATAATAATAATTGTTTTGGTTGAGGTAAGCCAAGTCATGTGGCTAACCGATGCAAGGTCAAAAGTTCTCCTAAAAAAAAAAATATAGAAGAACCAGGTTTATGTCTAAAATTTCATAAAGGATATCATTGGGCTAATCAATGTAAATGAAAAACACAATAAAGACAAAAACTGCTTTTTCTTTCAAAAAATGGCAAGAGGAACTTGTAATCACAGCATTTGGGAGGCTAAAACAGGAGGATCACAGTTCATGGATAGCCTCACTTAGTGAGGCCCTTTGCAACTCAGTGATATTATATTTCCAAATAAAGAATAAAAAATAGGTCTTGGGGTGTAGCTTGAAGGTAGAATGCTCTGCGTTCCATCCCTAGTACTGCCTCCCCCCACAAAAAAAATGGCAAAAAGGGCATTCCTCCCAGTTCCCACAAAAATATATCTAGAAGACAGAGGAGACTACTCTTGTCAAATATAAATAAATAAATAAATAAATAAATAAATAAATAATAGTGATGTTTGATGTAGGGCCTATCTCATGGTAACCAGTGGCCACCTAAATTCAATTGTTCTAGTGTCACTCATAATTGTGGGATCCTGCCTCTGGCGTCCCTTACTATGGAAGCTTCCATGTTTGTATCCTTTATTTTATAATGTATTATTCACTAACAAAAAACAAATATCTGTAATGGGTTATATTTTAATATCTGGAACATTAAATTTAAAACTATATTTAGTATTCTGATTCTAAAAAATAAGATGCCTGGCAAGTTAAAACTATAAGAATTTTATTTACTGTCTATTTTTATGCATATTTATATCTATAAATGTACTTTCCATTATTCATATGGTATCAGAATTGGCTTGTATAAATACATGGAACCTCATAAGTTAAAAACAATAATAACAACAATATGAAAATCCAAATACCTTTCAGTTTACATGATTTAAATCCTTAAAATTAAGTTAAGGTTGTTAATAAAGATAAAAGTAAGAGATATTATTAAAAATTATTAACATGATTCTTTTACAGAATGTTTGCCAATCAGGAATGTCTTTATTTTTGTTAAATGTTCAAATTATAATGACTGTTTTTTCTTTACAAAAGATGGCTTAAAATGCTAACTTCTTTGGTGTTTTCATTTCTATGACTAAATCTAAAACAGTTATTAAAATGAGTAATTATGCCGGGCATGGTGGCGCACGCTTGTAATCCCCGCTTTTGGGAGGTAGAGACAGGAGAATCGGCAGTTTCCAAGCCAGCCGCGCGCGCTGGCTTAGGAAACCCTGTTTCCAAATAAAAATGTAAAAATAGGTCTGGGAGTGTAGGCCAGGGGTAGAAGGGCTTCCAGGAACCCCAGTACCACCAAAAAAAAAAAAAAAAAAAAAAGAGTAATTATGATAAATATAAATAGTAAAAAAAATTTAAATGTCTATATTCAAAAATCTAAATTGTGGATAAGTAAGCTAAAATGATAAACATCAATTTCTAAAAGTAAAGTATTCTTGGTTTCTTAAAATCAACAAAAGATAATATATTTGAGTACATCAAATATGTTCTTCATATATGTAAAACAACAAATTAAATTGCCTTCTTTTGGACAATAAACATGAATTACTTAAAAGTTAAATTCCTATTAATATGTGAATTTTTCAATATAAGGCCAAAAAATTTTAGACTGTTTTGATGAACAACTATTAAAACGGATATATCTATAATGGAAATTTCTCTAATTAGAGTTTTTAATAAAATTATAAAATGTTTTAAAATTTTGCTGAAAGAGGGGATACATAAATTTTACTTTTATTAATAAATAAAAGTAAAATGAAAGAAAGAAAAAATAAAAAATTGAGCTGGGAGTGAAGCTCAGAAGAGAATGCACCTGGGCTTAATCTTCAGTTCCAAAAATAAGTAAATAAATAAATGTTGAGAGTAAAAAATATTTAATTTAGGCTATTTTAATTTTAATATTTTTATTATTTTTTGGTGGTGGTACTGGGGTTCCTGGAAGCCCTTCTACCTCCAGGCTACACTCCCAGACCTATTTTGTATACTTTTTAATTTAGAAACAGGGTCTCTTAGCCATCGCGGCTGGCTTCAAACTTGTACGATCCTCCTGCCTCTGCCTCCCAAGTGTGGGGATTACAAGCGTGCGCCACCACACCCGGCTTTAATTTTAATTTTTATTTTTATTAGTGCATTGTAGTCATATATCTCAATGGAATAGAAGATACTAGAGGCACACATACACACATCACTCATTTAGCCCTTCCCCCATTTTCTCCCTATTCCCTCTTTCTTCCCTCATTCTCATGTTTGGCTAGGTGATTGACCTTGATAACTTTATGAATGTACACCATGTACATTAGGGAGTTTCCCTCTTCCCTTCTCACATTCCCCTCAGTTAGGTTGCATTATTTGCTCCTCTGTGGTTTCTCCTTCTTCATCGAGAATTCCTTCCATGACCCTTTTTCTCCCTAGCTTTCGCATATTAGGGAGAGCATCTGATTTTTTACTTTTTGTGACTAATCTCACTCAGCATAACAGCCTTCAGTTCCATCCATTTCCCAGTAAATGATGTTATTTTGTTCTTTTTTATGGCTGAGTAAAATTCTATTGTGTACATACCCCATAATTTTGTAATTAATTCATCTATTGATGGATACCATGGCTGGTTTCATAGTTTGGGAATGGTAAATTATGTGGCTATGAACATAGATTAATTTGTACATTAGTTTGATAGTTTGGTTTTCATTCTTTTGTGTAGATGCCCACAAGTGGAATTGTTAGATCATATTGTACCAGTATTGGGAATGGCCTAGGAAGAATTGAGAAAGATTTAGATATTTCAAAAAAAATGGGTGAGGAGCAAATCTGTGAAAGACTTGGTCTTGGTTTTGGTCAGAAAGCAAACAGCTATTGAAACTTAGATTGACTTAGCTAAAAGTAATTAGCAAGTCCATAGGAGAGGGGAGCTAGGACTTCCTCTTTCTAAAGACAGATCTATATAATAATCTAGCTAGGATGAGAGGAGGGGATTGACCTTCCTGAAAGGAGACACCTTGGCAGGGGAGGTACCTTACATGGATGTTTATACTACGTCAGAATTACATAAACAAGATGGAGGTCATGGGTATAAAAGGTCTAGTCCACATGTTGTATCTCTGGTGGGGCATTCACTCGAACAACCCCCCCAAGAATGGCATGGGGCTGTAACTATCTTCTGTACTTCTATCTTTTTAATAAACTTCTTTAAATATTCAGCAAGAGTCCGGGCTACTGTATACTTATCCTTAGCTCAGGACAAGAACCCGCGTTTTTTCTGTTTTGTAATTTTTTTGTGTTTTGAGGAAAATTGTGTCTGGAACCCTAACAGGGGTCCCCAGGGACAGTTTCCCCAAAACCATAACATATTCTCAAACCGTAACAATATGGTAGGTTCATTCCCATTCTTCTGAGGATCCAAAGTAGTTGCTCTAATTTGCAATCTCACCAACAATGTATTAGAGTTCCCACTTCTCCACATCCTCACCAACATTTGTTGTTGTTTGTGGTTTGAATTATTGCCATTCTAGTTAGAGTTAGGTGAAATCTCAGTGTAATTTTGATTTGCATCTCTCTGATTTCTAAGGATGTTGAACTTTTTTAAAAATATTTATGGGTCATTTGAATTTCTTCTCTTGTGAGGTCTGTTAGTTCACCTGCCCATTTTTTATTAGGTTGATTGTTTTCTTAGTGGTGAGTTTCTTGAGTTCCCTGGATATTCTAGATATTCTAGATATTAGACCTTTATCTGAGGAATAGTTGGTAAAATTTTGTTCCATTCTGTTGGTTCTCTGTTGAGGTTCTTGAAAGTGATTTTTGCTGTACAGAAGCTCTTTAGTATAATGCAATCTCACATATTCATATGCCTTTTAGTTTTTTGTGCTTTTGGAGTCTTGTTGAGAAAGTTTTTACCTGTGCCTATGTGTTGAAGGGTTGGACTACAGCCTCTTCAAGGATCTACAAAGTCTCTGGTCTGTTTTCCAAGTCTTTTATCTTTATTGAATTGACACATGTCCAGGGTTAAAAAGTGGAGTTTATGTTCATTTTTTCTGCATATGGTTAACCAATTTTCCAAACACCATTTGTAGAAGAGACTATCTTTTTCCAAGTATATGTTTTGGGCCCATTTGTGAAAAATATATTGGCTGTAAGTATACAGATTTCTTTCTGAATTTTCTATTCTGCTCCATTGGTCTATGAGTCTGTTTTTGTGCCAGGAACAAGACGTTTTTATTACTATGGATTTGTAGTATAGTTTCAGTAAGGTATTGGGATGCCTCCTGCATGGTTCTTGTTGCTTAGGACTACTTTGGCTATTCTGGATTTTGTTTTTCCAAATAAATTTAAGGACTAATTTTTCTATGTCTTTGAGGAATGACCTTAGCAATTTAATAGGATAAGTATTTTGTTGAATCTGTAGATCACTTTTTTTAAAATGGCCATTTTATTATATTTATTCTGTCTATCCAAGAACATAGAAGATCTTTCCATCTCCTAAGGTCTTCTTCAGTTTCCTTTTAAATTTTTTTATAATTTTCTTTGTAGAGATCTTTTACCTCCTTGGTTGGGTTTATTTCCTCATATTTTATTTCTTGAGATATTTTGAGTGTGAGTATTTTCTGGATGTCTAGTTCACTGGATTTATAGTTAGCATACAGAAAAGCTTCTGATGTTTTAGTATTAGTAAATGGCTTCAAAATGTATTTGAAAATAGCTTTAATATTAGAAAGCCAGAACTTGGGTGCCAGCAGCCACTCAGAAGGGAAAGGACCCTGCAGAGTTTCCTGCACCAAGGGTGACTAGCAAGAAATTAGAGGGAAACCAGAGCCTTTTTTTTTTTTTTTTTTTGGTGGTGGTACTGGGGTTTCTGGAAACCCTTCTACCTCTGGGATACACTCCCAGACCTATTTTTTTTTTTTACTTTTTATTTGGAAACAGGGTCTCTTAAAGCCAGTGTGGCTGGCTTCGAACCTGTGTGATCCTCCTGTCTCTGCCTCCCAAGCTCGGGGATTACAAGCGTGTACCATCATGCCTGGTGGGCCTTTGCATTTTCAAGGCAAATAACTTCTAGAAGACAAGCAAAAATTCCCCAAGGATGTGGGAGGATGCCACAAACCTTCAAGTGATCTCTGACTCTGATAATCACTTAACAGATTTTGGGGCATAACAAAAGGCTTGAAGTCTATACCAGAGAAAGAGCAGGCCTACAGGAAGGAATCCCCACATCAAAAGACTTGCACCAGAGAAGAGGCAAATCTAGTCATGTCAGAAGATTATTGGTTGAGCAAGATAAAGGATAAAAATATTTATAAAATCTGTTCTGTATCCAAAAACTTGAGTGACTTATTTTCAAGTTACTCCCCCAGACCCCCTCAGGTGTAGGCCTTTATTAATCTGCCCCTTCTTTTTGTCTTGTAATAACAAAATTACTTAAGTTTACAGCAAAAAAAGAGTTCAGTCTATTATTTTCTAAAATATCTCAGAATAAGAACCTGTGGCTAAATCTCACACTGTTACAGTTTTGGAGCTCAACAGGGGCACCATAACAGTTTCACCATAACAGTTTTTGGTGCCCATGTGGGGCTCTAAATCTTTGGAGCCAAGAGCAGTTCCATCTGATGGTGATCCTAGTACTACCGCACCCCAAAAGGTATGTACCTTCATGGAGCAATAAGGAGTTCCCCCAGAATGACCATAATCATTTGTCATTTGGGAGGCAATTCTGTTCATGGGGACACACCAGCTAAGGAAGTAGTCTGCAGTTGAATCCCCTCCAGGAAGAAGCCCCTTTAAATAGTGTAGGAGACAAGAAGGAACTTTGAATTTCATCCTGGCTTACTAAAGGGTGCAGTGGTGGCCAGTGTGTGATCTGGGATTCATACACTTTGGGGGTAAGATCTTTGCTGCTTATTGCCTATATAAGGGAAGCAGGGTCTTTATTGAGGCTTCAAGGAAACCAACTTTTATCTTGTAAGGTCCAAATGAGTGCCCATTCATTCTGACCCCATCAACAATGGTACACTCTTTTAAAAAGCCCTGTAGATTGGCACGGTGGCGACAGTGGTGGCAGCGGTTGTGATTTGGTGCCATTGGGGTGCCTCTGTGGCAGCGAGTGATGTAGGTGGCTGGCATGGATGCAGATGGAGGCGGCTGGCCCACCAGCACAGCCTCAGCAGCCTGGCAGGCAGCCCCAGACCCCAAGGCCACCCTGGCCTGCCAGTGTCCACACTCCTGCACTCCTCACCACTGGTGTCTCCCTCCTCCAGCTCTGGGACCTCCGGCTTTGACCCCAAAACATGACTCGCGATTTCAAACCTGGAAACCTCATCTTCACCAAGATGAAAGGGTACTCTCATTGGCCAGCTTGCATAGATGAAGTTCTTGGTGGAGCTGTAAAGCCCACAAACAAACTACCCATTTTCTTTTTTGGAACTCATGAGACCACCTTTTTAGGACTAAAGGATATATTTCCTTACTCAGAAAATAAACAAAAGTATGGCAAACCAAATAAATGAAAAGGTTTTAATGAAGGCTTATGGGAGATAGATAACAATCTGAAAGGGAAATTTTCAAGCCAATAGGCATCAACTAAAAAATCAAATATATCATCTGATGTTGAAGAAAAAAAAAAACTAGTGTTTCAAAGGAAGATACTGATCAAGAAAAAAAGACCAGCAATGAGGATGTGACTAAAGCAATTGACATAACTACTCCAAAAGCTGCCAGAAGAGGAAGAAAGAGAAAGGCAGAAAAACAAGTAGAAACCAAGGAGGCAGGATTAGTGACAACAGCAACAGCATCTGTTAATCTAAAAGTGAATCCTAGAAGAAGACAACCTGCAACTACAGAAGTCAAGATTCCAAAACCAAGAGGAAGACCTAAAATCGTAAAACAGCCCTGTCCTTCAGAGAGTGACATGATTATTGAAGAAGACAAAAGTAAGAAAAAGGGGCAAGAGAAAAAGCAACCTAGAAAGCAATTTAAAAAGGATGAAGAGGGCCAGCAAGAAGAAGACAAACCCAGAAAAGAGCCAGACCAAAAAAGAGGGAAAGAAAGAAGTTGAATCAAAAAGGAAGAATATAGCTAAGCCAGAAGTTACATCAACCTCTGATTCTAAAGAAGAAGAAGATGATCAAGAAGGTGAAAAGAAGAGAAAGGGTGGAAGAAATTTTCAGACTGCTCACAGGAGGAATATGCTGAAAGGCCAGCATGAGAAAGCAGCAGCAGATCGAAAAGGCAAGCAAGAGGAGCAGATGGAAACTGAGCAGCAGAATAAAGATGAAGGCAAGAAGCCAGAAGTTAAGAAAGTGGAGAAGAAGCGAGAAACATCAATGGATTCTCGACTTCAAAGGATACATGCGGAAATAAAAAATTAACTCAAAATTGATAATCTTGATGTGAACAGATACACTGAGGCCTTGAATGAACTTGCTTCACTTCAGGTCACAATGCAACAGGCTCAGAAATACACAGAGATGATTACAACCCTGAAAAAAACACAGCAATTCAATTAGTCAAGTTAGGCAAAGTCTACAATGTTGTACAACAAGTTTAAGAACATGTTTTTAGTTGAAGGAGATTCTGTCATCACACAAGTGCTGAATAAATCTCTTGCTGAACAAAGACAGCATGAGGAAGCAAATAAAAGCAAAGATCAAGGGGGAAAAGGGCCAAACAAAAAGCTAGAAAAGAAACAAGTTAAATGGAGGATCTGATGCTCAAAAAAATAATCAGCCACAGCACAACAGAGATGGCAATAAAGAAAGCAAAGACAACCATGAGGCCAACAGTAAGAAAAGGCCATCTGGTGAAGAGAGAGAGACTGAAATAACTCTGAAGGATTCTACACTGATAACTAGGTTGATATACCTGGAATAAAAATAATATTTGAGAAGTTTGTAATGGTTTTCATTTGAAATATTAGATTGCTGAAAGTTTTAAATTTTATAAGCATAGTTTTTGATGTTTAAAACATGTTTTGAGGGAGATAATCCCTTTATCTTTGTTTAAAAGTAAATGATCATTGCTAATTGTACTTGTTTAGAATTAACAGCTACATTATACAGTAAATGTGGGGGAAAATCCACTTAGAAAATGTTAAGCTGCTTTTCCAGAGATGGTTGTAGCATATTTTCAACTATTGTGTATATGTTAATGTGTAATTGGTAGAAAACAAATATCATCTTTTTTAAGACTGCTACTTGTATAAATCTTTCCTTTTTTCCAAATACTGTGGGTTTTGTACATAGTTTTTACAAATCTTGGATTTACTAGGCTCTTTTCACTGTTTGTAGGTTTCTTAGAAGTTGAGCATTTTTATGGTTGATAAAATGTTGCTTCTATACAAATATTCACTCCCTTTTTATCAAAAGTTTAATTTTAATCTCACAGTGTATACTGTGCTACATTATCCTACTTCTTTATAAAAATATATATCTGTCTGCCTTTTTGTATACCAACTAGATATCCAACCTAGATTGAACTGATAGTTCCACAAGGTACAAAACTCATGTTAACTTCTGAAGGTAATTTGGTTTTGTGGCTGGGAACTTAGTGAAGGCACATAACTTCCCTACAAAGAACAGTCTGGCTATCTATAGGGATGAATCTGATGTTAGGGTTCAGCCATCTAAGATCCTTTATAGGCACTAGTAACTAAAAACTAAACGTTTATTTTTGGGAATTGTCTTAAAAGTCACACTCATTTAGGAAATCGCAAAGCATTTTTTTAATTGGGGAATAAAATCAATCCATGATGCTTATGTGATAAATATAAATAAATGCTATATAAAGAAACTAACCTATTTGAAAATGTGGCTATATTAGAAGGGGATTTGTATTTTAATTTCTATCATACATATAACAGGATTACAAAAAATAGAGATATTAGTTGTTACAAGGTTATACTTTTATGGTCTGTATTTTTATGTATATGGACTAAATTAGGGTAAACCAACATTAACACAAAATTAAGGGTCTCCTGACTAAAGAATAGCATTTTTAAGATATTTTAAATATTAGGTCAGTTGGTATAAAGATGTGCTTTGAAACTATATGAATATGGAAAAACTATTTAATGCCATTGTTTGTGTGTGACTTGCATTGTATGTTTTGACTTCTCATAATTTTCACCTATACAGAAAAATTTGAATTATTTCAATTGGATTTCTGCTTTGAGAGTTCTTAAAATGTATCTAAGACCCACTGTTTTCATGAAACTCTGCTATTACATTATATATACTAGTCAACTGTTTTGTCCTTAATACAGTTTTTACTTGGACCAATCTGTTCTAGTTAAGTCATAAGTATCAATGTAAACTTGTTTTGATTAAAGAATTTATATCAAACTAAAAACAAAGCCCTGTAAAAAGTTAAATCCTGCCGGGCATGGTGGCGCATGCTTGAAATCCCAGCATTTGGGAGGCTGAGACCTGAGGAGGATAGTGGTTCACGGACAGCCTCAGCTACTTAGTGAGGCCCTCTTCAACTCAGTGAAACCCTGTTTCAAAATAAAGAATTAAAAAAATAGGGCAGGGGGTATAGCTCAAAGGTAGAATGCTCCTGGGTTCCATCCCCAGACCCGCCGGAAAAAAAAAAAAAAAAAGTTAGATCCAAAAAATGCCCAAAACCCCATCTCCAGAAAAACCCCAAAACAAGAGATGTCAGACATCATCCCTTGCTAAACAGCAGTTGCAAGACAGGGTGATAAGCCAGGCATCCCTGCTAGGTGAGTGTCCTCACCTTGCAAATGTTGCCACTAGCAACTGCTTTCAGTAGGCAGCCACAGCTTGACTGAGAAAGCCCTCAGGGTGAAAACTGGAAAGGAAGAGTGCATGTGGCTGGCCACTTTAGACCTCTTGTCAGCCTTGAATTTTTATTCCCACTAAAGTTGTGGTACATTTCAGGGAGGAATTAAAGAAAGTATTTTTGGGAACTGCACTGTTTTCTTAGTTAGAGAACCTCATCCAGACAGAGAAAGGTCAAGCAACATGCAGGGAGTGAAGAGGCAAGAGTGGCAAAGTCTCAAAGCCCATAAAGACCCTTGCCGTGGGCAGTTAGCCCACTCTCACCACATCCACACACACAGGCTTCCAGCTGGATGCACCTGGCTGGGTCACTCAGTTTCACAGGGTGCAAGGAAGGAGGGCAACTTTCTGCACACTCTCCAATTATACCCTCTCTCTCTTAGATAGGATCCCAGTAATCCAAAGTGGAAGCTGGATCTCCACTCATGTGTTCTCCAAAATTGGGAAAAGCTCTCATTTTTTTCTGCACTCAAGTATGACTACAGTACTTGCCGCGGGGGGGGGGGGGGGGGGGGGCAGACCAGGTAGCCTCAGCAAAGCAGCCAAGAGGGCCAAAAGGAATGTTTTCCCTGACAGCAGTTTGGGGCTGGGGAAGTTGAGAGTTCAATTACATTTTTTTTCTTTTTTTTCCATGTTTTTTTTTTTGGTGCACTGTATTCATACATCATAGTAGGATACATACTTTTGTAGACATACATGCACACTTTTCCCAGTCAGCCCCCACCCAATCCCCACCCCATTCTCTCCCTATCCCTCCCTCCCATGCTTGGCTTAGTAGTTGACATCTAGTATTATGGCAACTTATCTAAAATTAAAAATGATAATCTCACATAACAGTTTCATTTGTCTGATACCAAGCTTTTGATGACTTAAAGATAACATTTCAATATTTCTTTTTGCTTTCTTTCTTACCAGAGAATATTTTTTTTCTATTTTTTAGGTGAAACTATCATATATTTATATATTTATTTTTCAGAAAAAAATCTATCCTAATATGGAATATGGACTCTAGGTACCCAAAACGATCTTGAAAAAGAACAAAGCTAGAAGATGTATATTTTCTGATTTCAAACCATATAAAGCTACAATAATTGAAACAGTGTAGTACTATTCTAAAGGCAGATATATAAACCAATGGAGTTAAATAAAAGCCTAGAGCTAAATTCTTCCCTATATTGTCAAGTTATTTTTGACAAGGTTTCCACGAACATTTGGTGGTGGAAATATTAATCTTTTAACTAAATATTGTTAAAAAATAATAAATACATGGAAAAGAATAAAATTGGACCCTTACCAAATCCCATATACAAATATTAACTCAAAATAGATAATAGACCTAAATATAAATCTTAAGACTATAAACTTTTAGGAGAAAATCTGGGTCATTAAACCTCACAACATTGAAATTGGCAGTGATTTCTTGGATATGATTTCCATGGCACAGGCAACAGAGGAGTATACAAACTCCCTAAAAAAATAAAAAAAAATATTGTATATCCAAAGACAATGTAAACAGAGTTAACAGTTACTAATAGAATGGGATAAAATATTTCCAAATGCTATATCTGAAGGTATATTAATATTCCAACTAGAAATCCTAAAAATTAACAACAATAAAGGCAAACAATACCCTTTAGAGATAGGTAAAAGACTAACATAAATAATGAATCTCCACAGATAACCAATCTTAGTTGTCTGTTGGATGGAAAATCTTGTTTCTCTAGTTCTGGAGTATGTTACCTATTTCTTCTTTGTAGTTAATCTCTTTGAGTATTTTCTCTAGTGCTGGTTTTGAAGACATAAATTCCTTCAGTTTCTGTTTGTCATGGAAGCTTCTTATTTCTCCATCTAATTTGATAGAAAGTTTTGCTGGGTAGGAAATTTTTGGCTGGAAGTTGTTTTCTTTCAGAGTTTGGAATATGTTACTCCAAGCCCTTCTGGCTCTCATAACTTGGTTTGGGAAGTCTGGAATGATTCTAATTGGTTTGCCTCTGAATGTCACTTGGCCCTTTGTTTTTGTTGCCTTTAAGATTCTCTGCTTGGCTTCCACATTGGTCATTTTGACAATTATGTGGCGTGGGGATCCTCTTCTCTGATCCTGTCTAAAGGGAGTTCTATAAGTTTCCTGGACCTGTGTATTGACCTCTTGTTCTATGTCTGGAAAATTTTCTGCTATTACTTCCTTGAAGAGATTGTTGATCCCTTTGGTTTCACTTTCTTTTCCCTCCTCTATTCCAATTATTCTTAGGTTAGCTCTCTTAAAATGGGCCCATATTTCTTCAATATCAGATTACAGCTGTCGGATATTTTTTTCTAGATTAGAAACTATGCGTTCATTTTTGGATTGCTCATCTTCTAAGAGTGAGATTCTGTTCTCCATGTGTTGTAATCGGTTGTTTGTGCTTTGAATTGAGGCCTTTACTTCATTAATTGCATCCTTTATCTCTTTTTGGCTCTCTCTGAGTTCTTTTCGAAGCACCTCTATTATTTCTACAGTTATTTTCCTGATTTGATCTTCTAGAAATCTCTGATTTTCAGTTTTATTGGGTTCTGATGTTGTGGGGTTGTGGGCATTTATTGCTCCAGTATTATTCCTCTTTCCCATGATTTCAGAAGTTTGTGCCTTCTCTGGGTTCTTCCCTTGGGTCACTATGACTTCACTTAAGGTGTTCTGGATCTCAAGTCAGTAGTATCTCAGACCCCACTACTCCTTTACTGGGTTGTATCACAGAGTCTCCGACCCAGAGAGTGGATAGAGGCTGCTTTAGACTGTGGGTGGTGCCAGGTTGCACGTTCTCCTATGGTGTGATATCTCTGCCACCGCCCCTCTCCCACTGGGTCAAGTCCCAGGGAGTACAGTACTGGGATTTCTCCTCTGTGGCCCGCAATTTGACTCACTGTTCTTGAGTTCGCAGATGTAGCTGTACTGGCCTCGCTGAATTCGGTGCTGCTGCCGCCAGTGGCAATATGGCACCGCTGCTACGCCCTCGGCCGTGGGGCTGGTGTTTTTCTACTTGGTTTTGATTTCCACTCTGAATCCCTGCAGCGTGTGCTGAGCTCGGCCACTGGGAGCTTTAGATGCTCTCTGCGCGGAGAAATCCCACCTGGCTATTCCGCAGTGCCTCACCTCGGCTTGCTGTAGCCGTCCCGTGAATTCGCCGGTGCCGCCGGCAGTATGGCGCTGCTGCCACGTCTGCCGCGTCCTCGGGCGTGAGGCCGGTGTATCTCCTCTGTGGCTCTGTTCTCAGTCCGCTTTCTCTCTGGAGCCTGGTGATTTTTTGTTTCACTGGTGATGGTGTTTTCTGGCTATGAAAGGCGCTGATTTTGTGGTTATGGAGATTTGTTGTTAGCAGGGCTCTTAAGACCCGCTTTTCTCGGTCGCCATCTTCCCGGAAGTCCCCAATTACATTTTTTTTTTACTGGAAGAGCTTAACGGAATTAAAATGGACCTTGATGGTTATACCACTGACCCAGAAAATAGGTGCAGGCATTCGGGTTGCTCAGTTCTATACCCAGTAAAAGGGGAGGCCATCCTCAGAAACAAAACTCCAAAAATTGGTGCAAAAATCAAACAAATTTAATCTAAAATCACTACTACAGGCTGCTAATTCAGTTTATAATAACAGGGACTTGGAAAGGGAAAAACAGAAGGACAAATGCCATGAAAGAATTCTGGCTGAAGCTGGACATGGTGGTGCAAGCTTGTAATCCCAGTGCTTGGGAGGCTGAGACAGGAGGATCACAAAAGTTCAAAGGCAGCTTCAGCTACTTAGTGAGGCTCTCAGCAACTTAGTGAAACCCTGTTTTAAAATAAAATATAAAATAGGTCTGAGAGTGTAGCCCGGAGGTTGAAAAGCCTCTGGGTTCCACCCCCAGTACCACCACCAAGAAAAAAAAAGAATCCTGGCTGAGCACTATTCCCACAAAAGCATGGAGTTGAGCCTGTTTTAAGCGTGGAAAGCAAGAGAATCTCCAGCATAAATGCCCTCCACCATGAGGCCAAAAAGGCCCTCCAAGGCCCTGCCCATGGTGCAAGGGGGACCATTAAATTCTGAGTGACCCCAAACCCAGGTTTCCAGTGATGAGTTCTAGGGTCATTCCTCCAGGCAACTACAACCTGAGTTAAGAGCCTTGGGTGATCCTTACAGTGAGATCTTAGACTGGTTCCTTATAGATACCAAGGCCAGGTTTATGGCATTACCCTCCTCTCCTGACCCAAGGTTCAAATGTATCTATAGTTGGGCATATCAGGCTATTCCCTAAAATGATTCATTAGTTGATATTTAGCCTGATCCTAGGGTGACCTCCAATTTTCCCATTCTTAGTTATACTAAAGATTCAAGCTCCTTTATTAAAAAGGAGATATAATGTCAGGAAAACAACTAACTTGGGTACAAGCCTCTCCCTTGGTCTTATTTAAAATTATACCATATTTTGTCTTACCTTTCCAGAAGAGCCCCAAAAGAAGAAAAAAAAAAAAAACTTAAGCTGCTCTTTTTTTTCTCTTTTTGCTGGCTGTAGTAAAACAAGGTACTGCTCAAGATTTTTTTTTTTCGGGGGAGGGGGAGTCTGGGGATGGAAGCCAGGGGAATTTGACCTCCAAGCTACGCCCCCTGTCCTATTTTTTTTTTTATTCTTTATTTTGAAACAGGTTCTCACTGAGTTGTAGAGGGTCTTACTAAGTAGCTGAGGCTGTCCGTGAACCACTATCCTCCTCAGGTCTCAGCCTCCCGAATGCTGGGATTACAACATGCACCACCACGTTCAGCTCAAGTTGTTTTTCTTTTTTTTTTTTTTAATCTCAACCAATCCTAGCTAAAATGTAAACTTTTATTTTATTTTTATTTATGTTTTAATATATTTTGTTGGTGCATTGTAGTCAAACATCTCAGTGGAATACAAGACTCGTGAGGATATAAAAGCACACATCACCCAATTAGCCCTTATCCAATCCCCATCCCATTCCCTCCCACTCCCTTGATCTGATGCTTCATTTAGTGACTGACGTTGATATATTTAAGCACATCATGTGCTTTAAAGAGCTTCCATCTTCCCCCCTTCCATCACCTCAGATAAGTCACCTTAATTGCTCCTCTATAGGGTCCCTTCTTCAACTATTACCCACTTCTCCCTAGTTTTTGCATATTAGGGAAAACATCTGGTTTTTTATTTTTTTGCGATATTTTCCTGTGGACCCCTCACTGCTGGCTCCAATCCCAGTCTCAAGGGCCCCAGAACCAGCCTCACCACATGGCAGGCTCTAATCCCAGCTTCGGAGGCACTGGCACCAGCCTTGCCTCATGGCAGGCTCTGATCCCAACCTCTAAGGCCCCAGCACAGGCCTTGCCGCATGGCAGGCTCTGATCCTGGCCTTGGAGGCCCTGGCACATGCCTCACCATATGGCAGGCTCTGATCCCATCCTCTAAGATCCAGATACCAGCCTCACCTCAGAGCAGGCTCTGATCCCAGCCTCTAAGGGCCCAGCACCAGCCACACAGCACAGCAGGCTCCCATCCTGGCCTCTAAGACCCCAGCATTGGCCTCGTCACATTACAGGCTCCAATTCCAGCCTTGCTGACCATGGTACCAGCCTCGCCTCACAGTGGGCTCTGATACTGGCCTCAGAGGACCCAGCACTGGCCTTGCCACATGGCAGGCTCCAATCCAGGCCTGGCAGGCTAGGCAACAGCCTCGCTGCACAGCAGGCTCCAATCCTGGCCTCAGAGGACCCATCACCAGCCTCACCCCATGGCAAGCACTGATACTGGACTTGCTGACCCCGGCACCGGCACCGGCCTCGCCGGACAGCAAGCTCTCATACTGGCTTCACTGGCCAAAGCACTGGCCTCCCCTCACGGCAGTCTCTGATCCCAACCTCTAAGTCCTCAACACTGACCTCACCACATAGCAAGTTTTGATCCCAGCCTCACTGGCCCTGGTGACCTCCTTGTTGCACATCAGGCCCAGATCTCAGCCTCGCAGGCCCTGGAACTGGCCTTGCAATACGGCAGGCTCTGATCCAGCTCTATATTTAATATTTTATTTGGAAACAGGATCTCACTAGGTTACTGAGAGCCTAACTAGATAGCTGAGGCTGGCTTTGAATCAGTGCAATCCTCCTGTCTCAGCCTCTCAAGTACTGAGATTATAAGCATGTGCCATCATGCCGGTGTGTGTGTGTGTGTGTGTGTGTGTGTGTGTGTGTGTGTGTGTTACTGAAGTGGAACCTCAGGAGTTTTCTACCTCCAGTCTATACTCCCAGATCTATTTTATACTTTATTTGGAAACAGGGTCTCACTAAGTTGCTGAGAGCATCACTGAGTAGCTGAGGCTGGCTTTGAAACTGTGCTATCCTCCTGTCTCAGCCTCCCAAGCCCTGGGATTACAAGTGTATGCCACCACGCCCACCCTCATCAGCAAATTTCTTCAGGCTTTAAGTTCTGTCTTCAAGTCATTGTATTCACAAATGAGTTCCACTTGTTGGACTGTTTTTGCTGCTCAGGGTGTCTATCAAGGGGTCCCTCCTATCAGTTGCCTGGGCCATCATGCCTCTTTTTTTCATAAGGCAACACTGTGTCCTATTCATCAGTCAGGAACAAGTCATCTAGATCTCCATACATTTCCATTCAGTCTCCTAAGGAACACAACCTGCTTAGCCAGTTAATGGCCAGTAGGTGGCAGTATCTTTCTTTATCAACTGCTTGGCTTTGCGCTCCTGAAGTCTGCAGCTACACTGTGACTCTCTGTTGAGGCTTTTGTTCTTAAATACTGCTTGGAGAGCAGATTCAGAACCAGAGCTGGTACAAGGTTTGTTACTCCGTTTTGCTTTAACTTCCTTTAGAGCATCCTTTCCAGGTTCTGGAGCATTCTCTTTGAGGGTATTATCTTGATGATCTCTGTTTTCAGGTTTAACTTCTTGGTCTCCTCTTCCATCGACATTCAACACCAACCCATCATCCTCAACAGATATTTGGTCACTGGCAATTGTACAGCATAAGCCCACAGTAAAGAACAATGTTTCATACAAGTCTGGCACACCATCTCTTGGAAATACCTACTCTCAGGGGGAATGGCACCAAGGTACCTTCCATGGAACCAATCTTCACAAATTATGCACTAGATCATCTTATCTGGAACCTCATCTTCAGGATCACAGTAGGGTCTCTTGCAAATGCAGTATAATCCAAAAAAAGTTTTCATTGTACTTATTACTAGAGTTTATCTTTGCTTTGTCAGGAAATTATTTGCATTCCAAATTGGCAAATCAAACTCCTAAATCACTGCTCTGAAGAAACATCTATTGAAAATGATATGGACAGACTTCCGGGAAGATGGCGACGGAGAAAAGTGGGACTTATGAGCCCTGCTAAAAACCAATCTCTATTACCACAAAATCAGTGCCTTTTATAGCCAGAAAACACCATCAGCAGAGAAACAAAAAATGTAATTTCAAGAGACAGAGAAAAAGAGGGCTGGAAAAACGAGACACCAGAAAGAAACCAGACCGCAGTGTTGCAGCTGGAGCCACGGCGCGAAGCAGCGGGCGCCATTTTCCCTTGCAGCACCAGGCTCCAGAGAGGAGGAAAACTCATAACGGAGCTCAGAGCCACAGAGGAGATATGCCGGCCTCACGCCCAAGGACGCTGTAGCAGCGCCTTACTGCCGGCGGCAGCGGCGAGCTCACCGGACGGCACCAGACCAACTGACTCAACAGCCCACAAGGCTCCAAAGGGGAGCAGCAGACAGCGAGCCGAGGTGAGCCACTGCGGATCAGCTGGGAGGAATTCGGCAGATTTCTCGGCGCAGGGAGCATCTAAAGCTCCTAGAGGCTGGGCTCAGCTCACCATGCAGGGACTCAGAGCAGAGCTCAAAAACAGAGAAGAAATACATCAGCCTTATGGCCAAGGGTGTGGCAAAAGCACCATATTGCCACAGGCGGCAGCAGCAGCAGCAAATTCACTGAGTCCAAGACAGCTCTATCTGCGCACTCAACAACAGTTAGTCAAATTGTGGCCCCTAGAGGAGAAATCCCAGTACTATACGTCCAGGGACTTGACCCAGTGGGGAAGTGGCGGTGGCAGAGATATCACACCATAGGAGAATGCCCAACCTGGCACACACCCCCCCATGGTCTAAAGCAGCCTCAATTGACTCCCTGGGTCTGAGACTCTGCAATACAACCCAGTAAAGGAGTAGTGGTGACTGAGATACCACAGACTCGAGATCCAGAGCACCTTAAGTGAAGTCGTAGTGACCAAGGGAAGAACCCAGAGAAGGCACAAACTTCCGAAATCATGGGAAAGAGGAATAACAATGGAGCAATGAATGCCCACAACCCCACAACATCAGAACCTGATAACACAGAAATTCAGAGATTTCTAGAAAATCAAATCAGGAAAATAACTGTAGAAATAATAGAGGTGTTTTGAAAAGAAATCAGAGAGAGCCAAAGAGAGATAAAGGATGCAATTAATGAAGTAAAGGCCTCAATTCAAAGTACAAAGAACCGATTAGACCACATGGAGAATAGAATCTCACTCCTAGATGATCATTCAAAAAATGAACGCATAGTTTCTAATTTAGAAAAAAAAAATCTGACAGCAGGAATCTGACATTGAAGAAATATGGGCCCATTTTAAGAGAGCTAACCTAAGAATAATTGGAATAGAGGAGGGAAAAGAAGGTGAAACCAAAGGGATTAACAATCTTTTCAAGGAAGTAATAGCAGAAAATTTTCCAAACATAGAGCAAGAGGTCAATACACAGGTCCAGGAAACTTATAGAACTCCCTTTAGACAGGATCAGAGAAGAGGATCCCCATGCCACATAATTGTCAAAATGACCAATGTGGAAGCCAAGCAGAGAATCTTAAAGGCAACAAAAACAAAGGGCCAAGTGACATTCAGAGGCAAACCAATTAGAATCACTCCAGACTTCCCAAACCAAGTCATGAGAGCCAGAAGGGCTTGGAGTAACATATTCCAAACTCTGAAAGAAAACAACTTCCAGCCAAAAATTTCCTACCCAGCAAAACTTCTGTCAAATTAGATGGGGAAATAAGAAGCTTCCACGACAAACAGAAACTGAAGTAATTCATGTCTTTAAAACCAGCACTGGAGAAAATAGTCAAAGAGATTAACTACAAAGAAGAAATAGGTAACACACACCAGAACCAGAGAAACAAGATTTTCCATCCAACAGACAACTAAGATTGGTTATCTGTGGAGATTCATTATTTATGCTAGTCTTTTACCTATCTCTAAAGGGTATTGTTTGCTTTTATTGTTGTTAATTTTTAGGATTTCTAGATGGAATATTAATATACCTTCAGATATAGCATTTGGAAATATTTTATCCCATTATATCAGTAACTTTTATCTCTGGTTACATTGTCTTTGGATATACAATATTTTTTTTTATTTTTTAGGGAGTTTGTATACCCTTCTGTTGCCTGTGCCATGAAAATCATATCCAAGAAATCACTGCCAATTTCAATGTTGTGAGGTTTTATGACCCAGATTTTCTTCTAAAAGTTTATAGTCTTAAGATTTATATTTAGGTCTTTTATCTATTTTGAGTTAATATTTGTATATGGGATTAGGTAAGGGTCCAATTTTATTCTTTTTCATGTAATTATTATTTTTCAACAATATTTAGTTAAAAGATTAATATTTCCTCCACCAAATGTTCGTGGAAACCTTGTCAAAAAATAACTTGACAATGTAAGGAAGAATTTATCTCTAGGCTTTTATTTAACTCAAATGGTTTACATATCTGGCTTTAGAATAGTACTACACTGTTTCATTTATTGTAGCTTTATATGGTTTGAAATCAGAAAATATACATCTTCTAGCTTTGTTCTTCTTCGAGATTGTTTTGGGTATCTAGAGTCCATATTCCATATCAGAATAGATTTTTTTCTGAAAAATAAATACATAAATGTATGATAGTTTCACCTAAAAAAAAAAAGAAAAAAATATTCTCTGGTAAGAAAGAAAGCAAAAGAAATATTGAAATGTTATCTTTAAGTCACCAAAAGCTTGGTATCAGACAAATGAAACTGTTATGTGAGATTATCATCGTTAATATTGGATAAATTGCTATAAAACTAGATGTCAACCACTAAGCCAATCATGGGAAGGATGGATAGGGAGGGAACGGGGTGGGGATCAGGTAGGGGCTAACTGAGCAATGTGTGCATGTATGTCTACAAAAGTATTTTCCTTATACCATTATGATGTATGAATACAGTGCACCAATAAATAAAATAAACAAATTAAATAAAGAAAGAAAGAAAGAAAAATAAAATATATATATAGAATAAAAAATAGGGCTGAGGGATGTGGCTCGGAGGAAGAATGCACCTGGGTTCAATCCCCAGTTCTGCAAAACTAAAAAAAAAAGAAAGAAAATGATATGGACAGATAATGTTTGATAAGAATCTCACCCTTTTCTATCATTTGGTGCAGAGTGTGGGAAGTCAGATTCTAGCATGGTTTCCTAGATGTCTCAGTTTTTTAAAATTATACTAGATCCCCCAGGCAGAGATTGGTCATGTTTATAGGATTCTTTGAAAGGTGCATGCATTTTTTTACATACTATTTTATTTTTAATTATATTTTTATTGGTGCATTGTAGTCAAACATCTCAGTGGAATACAAGACTTGTGAGGATATACAAACACACATCACCCAATTAGCCTTTATCTGATCCCCATCCCATTCCCTCCTTCTCCCTCAATCCCATGCTTGAGTTAATGATTGACTTTGATATATTTGTTTAAGTACATCATGTGCTTTAAAGAGCTTCCATCTTCCCCCCTCCCATCCCCTCAGATAGGTCACCTTAATTGCTCTTCTATAGGGCCACTTCTTCAACTAGAGTTCCTCCTATTACCCATTTCTCACTAATTTTTGCATATTAGGGAAAGCATTTGGTTTTTTTATTTTTTTGTGAAATTTCCCTGTGGATGCCACACTCTGGCTCCTATCCCAGCCTCAAAGGCCGCAGCACCAGCCTCACGGCACTGCAGGCTCCAATCACAACCTCGCTGGCCCTGGCTCTGGCCTCATCGCTTGTCAGGCTTTGATTCCAGCCTTGGAGGCCCCAGCACTGGCCTCACTGCATGGAACTCTCCTATTCCGGGCTCACAGGCCCCGGCACCAGCCTTGCCACCCAGCAGGCTCCCATCCTAGCCTTGAAGGCCCCGGCACCAGCCTCACTTTGCAGCAGGCTCCGGTGTCTGTCACTGTGGGCAAGTCATCTATAGATGTTCCCTCTTTTCTTTCATTTTTTTAATAGGAGAAAACAGAATCTGTCTTTTGCAAAAGCTGGGAGCCCTAATACCTAGTGGCAATGCATTTTGTCTTCCCTCCAAAGGCAGAGGTCCACAGCTTCACAACAGAAAGCAGGTTCTGCTGTTCCAAGTGCACCCCGGCTTCCAGCACTGTGGAGAGGAGGAGTGTGATGGCCATGAGAGCTGATGTCTCCTGGAACATGCAGCATAGCGGCCCAACCCAGCTATGCAGGGCCCCCTCTGATATGCCCCCAGTACTTTTCCCACTTAGCATATTGTCCAGAATTCCCGAGTATGTGGGGCAGGAGAAGTCTACTTTCAGGAAGATTTCCTCAAAAGTTCAAAGTGGATAGGACTGAATCTGTCTCCCTCTCCAAATACTGGTTGCTACCCCACCACCACCACCATCTCGGTTCTCTCTGGAACCCCTTTCCCACATAGCATGTTTTCAAGAATTCCCAAGCATGTGCAGCAGTAGCAGTCTACCTTTGGGGAGATTTCTTCAAAAGTTCAAGGTGGATTGGACTGGATCACTGCTATTCCCAAATACTGGCCATTACTGCCACTGCCACCACCATCTTGGTCCTCTCCTGAACCCCTTTCCCACACGGCATGTTGTCCAGAATTTGAGCATGCATGGCAGTAGCAGTCTACCTTTGGGGAGATTTCTTCAAAAGTTCAAGGTGGACTGGATCTGATTTCTACCTCTCCCAAATACTGGCTATTGCCGCTGCCATCTTGGTTCTCTCTAGAAGACCTTTCCCATGTAGCATGTTTTCCAGAATTCCAGAACATGCGCAGCAGTAGCAGTCTACCTTTGGGGAGATTTCTTCAAAAGTTCAAGGTGGATTGAATCAGATCTCTGCCTCTCCCAAATACTGGCTGTTACTGCCATTGCTTCCACCACCATCCTGGTTCTCCCCTGAGCACCTTTCTTACATAGTATGTTGTCCAGAATTCCTAAACAAGTGCAGAAGGAGCAGTTCACATTTGGGGAGATTTCTTCAAAAGTTCAAGGTGAATTGAATAGGATTTGTCTTTATCTCCTGAATACTGGCCACCCCTGCCACTGCCACCATCTTGTGTTCCCTCCAAAGGCAGAGGTCCACATCTTGGCCCCTCTTCAATAATTTTTAATAAAAGAAAACAGTACTTGCCTTTTGCAAAGGTTGTTAGCTTGAGCACTAAGCAGCAATGGATTTTATCTTCCCTCCAAGAGCAAAGGCCCACACCCTCACCGCATAGAGGATCTGCTGTTTCAAGTGCACCATGGCCCCCAGCACAATGTAAAGGAGCATGGTGGCCAGGCTGAGTCCCCTGGATCCTGTGGCTGGGCATCCCTCCCAGGAGTGTTGGGCTCCTTCCAACATGCCCGGAACATTTTTCTTACAGAGTATGATGTTAAGAATTCCCAACTCAATGCACAGCTGAAGCAGTCTTTTCTCTAATCTCTCTGAGATGTTCTTCCAAAAATCACTTTTCTTGTCTGGCAGGTGCCTCGCTGTCATCTTGCCTCTAATTCCACCATTATCCACTCTCTGTTCTATATTCTACATAGGAAGTCACAACTGGAAATGTCTCCTTAAGTTTTCCCAATCAGATACTAAACAAAAACCTGTTGTCCAGGGCTTCTCAGAGAAATGCATGCCCTATATGGCAGCCACAGTCACCACTGTGATTGTGGCTGCTACCATCTTGTCTCTACTCAAATGTAAACTTTTAAAAGCTCTCCATGCAGCTGTAAAACTTAGGCCTCTATGAGATGTGAAAAATACAATATTCATTGCCTTTAAAGTTCTATTTTCTTTGGCAGGGTGTTTTTTAAGACACCTGCAATACTTACGTGATGTCTTAGTTTTCTATGGTAATCTATAATACAGTTATTAATGTATGTGATCAAATACAATATGCATTGCCTTTAGTTTTCTACCTTTTTCAGGATTAACGTTTTAAGGTACTAGTGATGCTTACCTGATGTCTTAACTTTTTATGGTAATCTGTAATTCAATTATTAAGTTGGGTAAATGTAAAATGTAATGTTTTAAAATGCTCTTAATTTCGTAAGGTTTAATGTAACTTTTTTCTTTTTTTTAAATGGTGCATTGTATTTATACATCATAATGTGATTTAAAAAAAAAACTTTTTAGACATACATGCACACATCACCCATTTAGCCCCTACCCCATCCCTACCCCATTCCCTCCCCATCCTCCCATCCCATGCTTGGTTTACTGGTTGACGTCGATATGTTTGTTTAATTACATCATGTGCTTTAGAGAATTTCCTTATTCTCCCTCCCATCCCCTTTGTTAGGTTTCCTTGTTGAACCTCTATAGGATCTCCTTTTTCACCTGGATATCCTTCTATGACCCATTTCACCTTAGCTTTCACATATTAGGGAAACATCCAATTTCTTACTTTTTGCAACTGACTAATCTCACTTAGCATAATGTCCTCAAGATCCATCCATTTCCCTGAAAATGATGTACTTGTTTTATTTTTATGGCTGAGTAAAATTCCATGTGTACATATCCCACAGTTTTGTAAATCATTCATCTGTTGATGGACATTTTAGCTGGTTCCATAGATTGGCAATGGTAAATTTTGCACCTATGAACATAGATACACATGGATTTGTTTGGTAGTTTGGTTTGCTTCTTTTTTTTAATTTATTTTTTATTGGTGCAATGTATTTATACATCATAATGATATAAAGAAAATACTATTGTAGACATACATGCACACATCACCCAGTTAGCCCCTACCCGATTCCCACCCTGTTACTCCCCATCCCTCCTTCCTATGCTTGGCTTAGTGGTGACATCTAGTTTTATAGCAATTTATCAAATATTAACGATGATAATCTTACATAATAGTTTCATTTGTCTGATACCAAGCCTTTGATGACTTAAAGATAACATTTCAATATTTCTTTTTGCTTTCTTTCTTACCAGAAAATACTTTTTTCTTTTTTTTTAGGTGAAACTATCATACATTTATTTATTTATTTTTCAGAAAAAAATCTATTCTGATATGGAATATGGACTCTAGATACCCAAAACAATCTCGAAGAAGAACAAAGCTAGAAGATGTATATTTTCTGATTTCAAACCATATAAAGCTACAATAAATGAAACAGTGTAGTACTATTCTAAAGCCAGATATGTAAACCATTTGAGTTAAATAAAAGCCTAGAGATAAATTCTTCCTTACATTGTCAAGTTATTTTTTGACAAGGTTTCCACGAACATTTGGTGGAGGAAATATTAATCTTTTAACTAAATATTGTTGAAAAATAATAATTACATGAAAAAGAATAAAATTGGACCCTTACCTAATCCCATATACAAATATTAACTCAAAATAGATAAAAGACCTAAATATAAATCTTAAGACTATAAACTTTTAGAAGAAAATCTGGGTCATAAAACCTCACAACATTGAAATTGGCAGTGATTTCTTGGATATGATTTTCATGGCACAGGCAACAGAAGGGTATACAAACTCCCTAAAAAATAAAAAAAATATTGTATATCCAAAGACAATGTAACCAGAGATAAAAGTTACTGATATAATGGGATAAAATATTTCCAAATGCTATATCTGAAGGTATATTAATATTCCATCTAGAAATCCTAAAAATTAACAACAATAAAGGCAAACAATACCCTTTAGAGATAGGTAAAAGACTAGCATAAATAATGAATCTCCACAGATAACCAATCTTAGTTGTCTGTTGGATGGAAAATCTTGTTTCTCTGGTTCTGGTGTGTGTTACCTATTTCTTCTTTGTAGTTAATCTCTTTGACTATTTTCTCCAGTGCTGGTTTTAAAGACATGAATTACTTCAGTTTCTGTTTGTCGTGGAAGCTTCTTATTTCCCCATCTAATTTGATAGAAGTTTTGCT
Organism: Muscardinus avellanarius; assembly: GCF_963383645.1. Classification (NCBI taxonomy): domain Eukaryota; kingdom Metazoa; phylum Chordata; class Mammalia; order Rodentia; family Gliridae; genus Muscardinus; species Muscardinus avellanarius. Next base: position 83,286,779 of record NC_137791.1, read on the forward strand.
GCGTAGGAAATTTTTGGCTGGAAGTTGTTTTCTTTCAGAGTTTGGAATATGTTACTCCAAGCCCTTCTGGCTCTCATGACTTGGTTTGGGAAGTCTGGAGTGATTCTAATTGGTTTGCCTCTGAATGTCACTTGGCCCTTTGTTTTTGTTGCCTTTAAGATTCTCTGCTTGGCTTCCACATTGGTCATTTTGACAATTATGTGGCATGGGGATCCTCTTCTCTGATCCTGTCTAAAGGGAGTTCTATAAGTTTCCTGGACCTGTGTATTGACCTCTTGCTCTATGTTTGGAAAATTTTCTGCTATTACTTCCTTGAAAAGATTGTTGATCCCTTTGGTTTCACCTTCTTTTCCCTCCTCTATTCCAATTATTCTTAGGTTAGCTCTCTTAAAATGGGCCCATATTTCTTCAATGTCAGATTCCTGCTGTCAGATTTTTTTTTTCTAAATTAGAAACTATGCGTTCATTTTTTGAATGATCATCTTCTAGGAGTGAGATTCTATTCTCCATGTGGTCTAATCGGTTCTTTGTACTTTGAATTGAGGCCTTTACTTCATTAATTGCATCCTTTATCTCTCTTTGGCTCTCTCTGAATTATTTTCGAAACACCTCTATTATTTCTACAGTTATTTTCCTGATTTAATCTTCTAGAAATCTCTGAATTTCTGTGTTATCAGGTTCTGATGTTGTGGGGTTGTGGGCATTCATTGCTCCATTGTTATTCCTCTTTCCCATGATTTCGGAAGTTTGTACCTTCTCTGGGTTCTTCCCTTGGTCACCACGACTTCACATGGAAGGTGCTCTGGATCTCGAGTCTGTGGTATCTCAGTCACCACTACTCCTTTACTGGGTTGTATTGCAGAGTCTCAGACCCTGGGAGTCAATCGAGGATGCTTTAGACCATGGGGGAGGGGGTGCCAGGTTGAGTATTCTCCTATGGTGTGATATCTCTGCCACCGCTACTCCCCCACTGGGTCAAGTCCCTGGGCGTACAGTACCGGGATTTCTCCTCTAGGGGCCACAATTTGGCTCACTGTTGTTGAGTGTGCAGATGGAGCTGTCGTGGACTCGGTGAATTCACTGCTGCTGCTCCTGCCGGTAGCAATATGGCACCGCTGCCATGCCCTCGGCCGTGAGGCTGGCGTATTTCTTCTCTGGTTTTGAGCTCTGCTCTGAGTCCCTGCAGGGTGTGCTGAGCCCAGCCCTTGGGAGCTTTAGATGCTCCCTACGCCGAGAAATCTGCCGAATTCCTCCCGGCTGATCCGCAGCGGCTCACCTCAGCTCGCTGTCTGCCACTCTTCTCTGGAGCCTGGTAGGCTGTTGAGTGTGTTGGTCCAGTGCTATCCAGTGAGCTCGCTGCTGCCGCCAGCAGTAAGGCGCTGCTGCCGCGTCCTTGGGCATGAGGCTGGTGTATCTCCTCTTTGGCTCTGAGCTCCGTTATGAGTTCCCTTCCTCTCTCGAGCCTGGTGCAGCAAGGGAAAATGGCGCCCGCCGCTTCGCGCCGTGGCTCCAGCTGCAGCACTGTGGTATGGTTTCTGGTGTCTCGTTTTTCCAGCCCTCTTTTTCTCTGTCTCTTGAAATTACATTTTTTGTTTCTCTGCTGATGGTGTTTTCTGGCTATGAAAGGCACTGCTTTTGTGGTAATAGAGATTGGTTGTTAGCGGGGCTTGTAAGCCCCACTTTTCTCCATCGCCATCTTCCCGGAAGTCTGGTTTGTTTCTTTTTGGATAGATACCCAGAGGTGCTATTGCTGGGTCAAATGATAAACTAGTTCCCATTGTTCTGAAGATCCTCTATACTGTTTTCCAAAGTGGTTTCAGTAATTTGAAATCCCACCAACAATGTTTTAGAATTCCCACTTCTCCACATCCTTGCCAGCATTTGTTGTTGTTTGTGTTTTGAATGATTGCCATTCTAGTTGGTGTTAGGTGGAATCTCAGGGTAGTTTTGATTTGTATCTCTGATTGCCAATGATGTTGAACATTTTTTCATGCATTTATTGTCCATTTGAATTTCTTCTTTTGTAAAGTGTCTATTTAGTTCATTTACTCATTTTTTGATTGGATTATTTCTTTTCTTACTATTGAATTTCTTGAGTTCCCTGTATATTCTAGATATTAGTCCTCTGAGGAATAGGTGGCAAAAATCTCCCATTCTATTGACTATCGGTTGAGGACCTCAACAGTTTCCTTTGCTGAACAGAAGCTCTTCAGTTTCTTGCAGTCCCACATATTGATTCACCTTTTAGTTTCTTGTGCTTCTGGGGACTTGTTGAGAAAGTTTTTAATCTGTGCCTATGTGTGGCAGTGTTGGACCTATGCCCTCTTCAAGGAACCTCAAGGTCTCTGGTCTAATTTCCAAGTCTTTGATCCATCTTTAATTGACTCTTGTGCAGAGTTAGAAATTGGGATTTATTTCCATTTTTCTGCATATGGTTGGCCAGTTTTGCCAACACAACTTAACAGACTTTCTTCCATTGTATATTTTTGGACTTTTTGTCAAATATCAAATGGCTGAAAGTGTGTGGATTTGTTTCTGAGTCTTCTATCCTGCTCCATTGGCCTAGGTATCTGTTTTTGTGCCAGTACCATGCTGTTTTTGTTACAATAGCTTTGCAGTATAGTTTAAAGTCAGGTATTGTGATTCCTCCTGAATGGTTTTTGTTGATGAGAACTACTTTAGCTATTCTAGGTTTTTTTGTTGTTCCAAATGAATTTAAGGGCTTATTTTTCTATGTCAGTAAGGAATGATATTGATAAATCAATGTGCATTGCATTGAATCTGTAGATGACTTTTGGGAGTATGGCCATTTTGATAATATTTATTCTGCCTATCCATGAACATGGAAGGTCTTTCCATCTCCTAAGATCTTTGATTTCTTTTTTCAGTGTTTTATAATTTTCTTTGTAGAGATGTTTTACTTCCTTGTTTAAGTTTATTCCTGAGTATTTTATTTTTTTGTGGGAAATCCTGAGTGGAAGTGTTTGTTCTTTTTTTTTTTTTTTGAAGATTTAAAGAAGTTTATTAGAAAGATAGAAATTCAGAAAATAGAAATACAGCTCCATACCAGACTGGCCTGGAGGGGTGACTCGAAATGAATACACCCGAGTGGAAGTGTTTTCTGAATTAATTTTTCAGTGGATTTATGGTTGGTATACAGAAAAGCTTCTGATTTACTGATTTTATAACCAGATGGATGAATTTGTTGATCAGTTCCATATGTCTTTTGTTTGTGTTTGCTGGGTCTTCTGGGTACAGTATCATGTCATCTGCAAATAGTGAAAGTTTGAGTTCTTCCTTTCCTATTTGTAGTCCTTTTATTTTCTTTGCTTGCCTTATTGCTCTGGATAGAATCTCAAATACTATATTGAAGAAAAGTGGTGATAATGGACATTCTTGTCTTGTTTTTGTTTTTAGGGGGAATTCTCAAAGTTTTTCCCCATTTAATATGATGTTGGCTGTGGGTTAATTGTAGATCACTTGTGGGTTAACTGTAGATGTTGAAGTATGTTCCTTGTATTCCAATTCTCTGCAGTGCTTTTATTATAAATGGATGTTTCATTTTCTCAAAGGATTTTTCAACATCTATTGAAATGATCATGTAATTTTTGTCTTTGTTTCTGTTTATATGTTGAATTACATGGATTGATTTTCATATGTTAAACCAGCCTTATATCCCTGGAATTAAGCCTACCTGGTCATGGTGTATGATCTTCTTGATGTGGTTTTGAATGCATGTTGCTAGTATTTTGTTTAGCAGTTTTACGTCCAAGTTTATCAAATATATAGGCCTATAATTTTCCTTCTTTGAACTATCTTTATTTGGTTTTAGTATCAATGTGATGTTGGCTTCATAGAATGTATTTGGGAAAGTCCCATTTCTCTCTATATCTTGAAATAGACTGAGAAGTATCAGGATTATCTTTTCTATAAAGGTTTTATAAAATTCACTTGGGAAGCCATCTAGTCCTGGGCTTTTCTTTGATGGTAAGGGCTTTATTGGTGTTTCAATCTCTTTGATTGCTATTGGTTGGTTTAAGTTTTTTATGTCTTCTTAACTTAGTTTAGGAAGGTTGTATTTATCTAGAAAGTTGTCAATTTCCTCCAGATTTTCCATTTTGTTGGAGTATGGTTTTGCAAAGTTATTTCTAATAATCCTCTGGATTTCTGCACTGTCAGTTATGATATCTCCTTTTTCATCTCTTATCCTAAAAATTTGGGTTGTCCCTCTCTTTTTTTAGTTAAATTGGATAGTGGTTTATCTATCTTGTTAAATTTTTTTTAAGGAACCAGCTTTTGGTTTTGTTGATTTTCTGTATCTTTTTTTGTTCTCGACTTTATTTTTTCCGCTCTGATTTTGACAGTTTCTTGTCTTCTACTGGCTTTGTATTTAGATTGTTCATGTTTTTCAAGGACTTTGAGGTGTGTCGTTATTTATTTGATAATTTTCTGTTTTTTCTTATGTAGACATTCAGTGCTATAAAATTTTCTTTTTTTTTCTTTTTTTTTTTTTTTTGTGGGTCTGGGGATGGAACCCAGGGGCATTTGACCTCTGAGCAACATCCCATGCCCTGTTTTTTATTCTTTATTTTGAAACAGGGTCTCACTAAGTTGCAGAGGGCCTTACTAAGTAGCTGAGGCTGTCTGCAAACCACAATCCTCCAGGTCTCAGCCTCCCAAATGCTGGGATTACAAGCGCGCGCCACCATGCCTGGCTTAAAATTTCCTCTTAATACTGCCTTCAATGTGTCCCAGAAGTTTTGATATGTTGTATCTCTATTTTTGTTTGTTTTTAGAAATTTCTTGATTTCATTCCATACTTCTTCTATGACCCATTTTTCATTTAGAAGTGTGGTATTCAGTCTCCACACGTTTATGTGGTTTCTCTGAGTCTTCTTATAGTTGATTTCTAGTTTTATTCCATTATGGTATGAAAAGAGACAGGGAAGTATGTCACATTTTTTTAATTCACTGGTGCTCACTTTGTGGCCCAGGATGTGATCTATCTTGAATAAGGTTCCATGAGCTGCTGAAAAAAATGTGAACTCTGCTGTAAATGGGTGAAATATTCTATATGTGTCTAACAGGTCCATTAGATTAATGGTGTTCTTGAACTTCCGAGAAGATGGCGACCAAGTAAAGCAGCGTTTACTAGTCCTGCTAAAACTCGATCTCTGTTGCCACAAAATCAGCACTTTTCATAGCCAGAAAACACCATCAGCAGAGAAATAAAAAATGTAAACACAAGGGACAGAGAAAAAAAGACTGGAAGAACAACCAAAGACCAGAAATGAAGCCCGCAATGCGGGCGCCATCCCCCCTCACAGCACCAGGCTCCAGAAGGAAAGGTAAGCAAGGAGCTGAAGTGAGCAGCTGTGGATGATTCAGGTGTAATTCAGCAATTCTTCCAGCACAAAGAATGTCTAAAATTCCCAGCGGCCAGGCATGGTGGTGCATGTTTGTAATACCCGTGCTTGGGAGGCTGAGACAGGAGAATCACACAGGTTCGAAGCCAGCCTCAGCTACTTAGTGAGGCTCTCAGCAACTTAGTGAGACCCTGTTTCCAAATAAAATATAAAATGGGTCTGGGAGTATAGCCCAGAGGTAGAAAGCCTCTGGGTTTCACCTCCAGTAACACCAAAAATAAATAAATAAATAAATAAATAAATAAATAATAATAAATTAAAAATAAATAATAATAAATAATAAATAATAAATAAAATTCCCAGTGGCCAAGCTCATCATGCCTTCCAGGGACTCAGAACAGATCTCAAAACAAGAAAAGAAATATGCCAGCCTCACAGCCGAGGGCGTGGCAGCGACGCCATATTGCCAGCAGCGACAGCTTTATGGCCCAGGGTATGGCAGCAGTGCCATATTGCCAGCAGTGACAGCGAGTTCACCACGCCTCACCACAGCTCTAGATGTTTGCCCACAATGACCTCCAACCCAGTGAAGGAGTAGCAAAGATACCATACCCTAGTTGCAGCTCCCCATGGGAAAATGCCCAGCCCAGCATCCCCACAGTCTCACACAGCCTCAATTAACTTCCTGGGTATGAGAATTTGCAATACAACTCAGTAAAGGAGTAGTGGCAGCTGGGATTACCACAGACTCAAGATACAGAGCACCCTAAGTGAAGTCGTAGTGACCCAGGGAAGGCACAAACTTCTGAAATCATGGGAAAGAGGAACAGCAACAAAGCAATGAATGCCCACAACCCCATATTGTCAGAACCTGATAATACAGAAATTCAGATATCTCCAGAAGATCAAATCAGGAATATAACTGTAGAAAAAATACAGGACTTTCGAAAAGAATTTAGAGAGAGTCTAAAAGAAATAAAGGAAGCAATCATTGAGGTAAAGGCCTCAATTCAAAGTATAAACAATTGATTAGACCACATGGAGAATAGAATCTTGTTCCTAGAAAATGATCACTCCAAAAATGAATGCATAATTTCTAACTTAGAAAAAAAAAAACAGCAAGAATCTGACACTGAAGAAATATGGGCCCATTTTAAGAGAGCTAACCTAAGAATAATTGGAATAGAGGAGGGAAAAGAAGGTGAAACCAAAGGGATCAATAATCTTTTCAAAGAAATAATAGCAGAAAATTTTACAAACATAGAGCAAGAGGTCGATACACAGGTCCAGGAAACTTATAGAACTCCCTTTAGACAGGATCAGAGAAGAGGATCCCCATGCCACATAATTGTCAAAATGACCAATGTGGAAGCCAAGCAGAGAATCTTAAAGGCAACAAAAACAAAGGGCCAAGTGACATTCAGAGGCAAACCAATTAGAATCACCCCAGACTTCCCAAACCAAGTCATGAAAGCTAGAAGGGCTTGGAGTAACATATTCCAAACTCTGAAAAAAAAACAACTTCCAGCCAAAAATTTCCTACCCAGCAAAACTTTCTATCAAATTAGATGGGGAAATAAGAAGCTTCCATGACAAACAGAAACTGAAGAAATTTATGTCTTCAAAAGCAGCGCAAGAGAAAATACTCAAAGAGATTAACTACAAAGAAGAAGTAGGTAACACATGCCAGAACCAGAGAAACAAGATTTTCCATTCAGCAGACAACTAAGAAAAGAATATATTCATATGTTTATAGGTCAAAATCTTTGGAGATTCATTATTTATTTCAGTCTTTCGCCTATTTCTAAATTGTATTGTTTGCTTTTATTGTTGTTAATTTTTAGAATCTCTATTTGAAATATTAATATACCTTCAGATATATTTGTAAATATTTTATCCCATTCTATCAGTAACTTTTAACTGTTTACATTGTCTTTGGATGTACAATATTTTTCTATTTTTTAGGAAGTTTGTTTATTCTTTTGTTGCCTGTGCCTTTGAAATCATATCCAAGAAATCACTGCCAATTTCATTGTTGTGAAGTGTTATGACCCAGGTTTTCTTCTAAAAGTTTATAGTCTTAAGATTTACATTTAGGTCTCTTATCTATTTTAAGTTTATATTTGTATATGGTGTTAGGTAAGGGTGCAATTTAATTCTTTTTCATGTAATTATTACTTTTCAACAATATTTAGTGAAAAGATTATTATTTCCTTCACCAAAATGTTCCTGGAAACTTTGTCAAAAATAACTTGACCATATATGGAAGAATTTATTTCTAGGCTTTTTATTTTACTCCACTGGTTTATATATCTGCTTTTATAGCAGTACTACACTGTTTAAATTATTGTAGCTCTATAAGGTTTGAAATCAGAAAATGTACATCTTATAGCTTTGTTCTTTTTCGAGACTGTTTTGGGTATTTAGAGTTCATATTTCATATTAGGATAGATTTTTTCTGAAAAAATGTACGATAGTTTTAACTTAAAAAAAAGAAAAAGTATCCTCTGGTAAGAAAGAAAGCAAAAAGAAATATTGAAATGTTATCTCTAAGTGATCAGAGTTTGATATCAGACAAATGAATATGTTATGTAAGATTATCATTGTTAGTTTTGGGTAAATTGCTATAATATTAGATGTCATCCACTAAGCCAAGCATGGGAAGGAGGGATGGGGAAGGAAGGGTGTGGGGATTGGGTAAGGGCTAACTGGGCAATGTGTGCATGTATGTCTATACAAGTTTTTATCCCATTATAATGTATGAATACAGTACACCAAAAAAATTAAAAAAAAAAAGATTAATGGTGTTCTTTAGGTCTGAGGTGTCTTTACTGACCTTTTGTCTAGAAGATAGATCTAATGTTATGAGAGGTGTGTTATTTTTGGATTAATTTATAGGTAGAAAAGTGTTTGTGGGATGTTTGTTTGCACATGTAATAAAGATGGTTTTATATAAAATTAGTTAAAAGACTTACAGTAAGTTTCTATTAATCTTACCTCTTTAAGACCTCTGCAGGCCATTCTATTCACTTATATTTGGCCCATTGTTTCTAAATTATGTTGTTAAGTTTGTCTTCAACAGAATTAAAGCAATCAAGTTTCAGATGATGCTTCAGATAATATCCCAGATGAACATCTGCCAGAACCTCTTGGATGGCCGTAGAAACTCAAGATACTTACCCATCTGACTCCCTCAAAGCCAAGCTGCTTACATGCACCCTAAAGCTTGGACCCTGCCCCATCCCTTCTTGGCATGGAAGAAGTTAATGACAAGTTTCGACGTCCTTATTTGTTTGCTATGGGTGCATGCAAGTTAATAAAAAGAGGGGGGATTGAGCTTATATTGATTGTTAGTAAGAGCTGTAAAAACCCAAAAACCCTGTTTACCTTTGGCCTGACAGGTGTCAGGAAGTTAATAGAAAAAGAGGGAAATGCACTGTGAAATGGCTTCAAAATATATTTGAAAGTAGCTTTGGTATTAAAGTGCTAATATTGGGAAATGGCTTCAAAGTGTATTTGAAAATAGCTTTGGTATTAATGTGTCGGTATTGAAAAATGACTTTGGTATTAATGTATTAAAAAATGAATGTGGTATTGATGTATTGAAAATTAGTGTCAAAATGTAAAAAGCAGTCAGGGCCTAGCTACTGCCAGGCATTCATGCAGTTGTTATAATGCAGCATTCCCTCACTAAAAGTAATTAGCAAATAGAAAGAAGACTTGGGACCTAGTCTTTATATTCTAAAAACAGTTTACATAATAAATAACTTATAGCAGATAGGCTAGAAGACCCCAAGAATGTGGGGGGAGGGTATAGGCCTCTGTCAAGAGGGGGCAGATACCATGTAATCTCTGACTTTGTTCATCATTCTGGTCCTAACAAAGACCTAGGCATACAACTGCATTGAGGCAGGAAAGCTTTGGGGGCAAGCAAAAATATCTGTATAATCATAATCCCCATAATCATAAAAAAGGGCCTACACAGAGTTAATCAGTGGGCTCACATCTAGGTCAGAAGATTATTAGTTGAACAAGATGAAGGATAATGTATCTTTATAAAAGCTGTCTATATCCAAAAACTTCAGTAACTTATTTTCAAGTTACTCCCCTACAGCTTTCCCGTTGAGTATAGGGCCTTAATCTAATATCTGTTCCTTTTTTCTGTTTTTGTAATAATAAAATTAATTAAGTTTACAGCAAAGGAGTTCAGGCTATTCTTTTTCTAAAATTTCTCAGAATAAGAACCCATGGCTACATTTCACACTGGTACAGTTTTGCTGTATTACTGTAACACAAAATGGATCTGTGTGTAGTGGTGCACACTTGTAATTCCAGTACTTGAGAGACTGAGTCAGCCAGCCTCAGTTACTTAGTCAGCTGCCTCACAGCCAGCCTCAGTTACTTAGTGAGGCCTTCTACAACTTAGTGAGACCTTATTTCAAAATGAAAAATAAAAAAATAAAGCTGGGGATGTAGCTTGAATGTAGAATGTCCCTGGGTTCCATTCCCAGTACCACAAAAAATAAGTAAATAAATAAATAAATGCATAAATAAGTACATAAATAAAATACATAATCATATGTTTTGTGTTAACTACAATGTTTCCTAATTGACTGAAAAATTGGTAAAGGCAAAAATGGCTGTAGCAAATTCTCTTTAAAGGTTAAATAATTATCAATTAATAAACTAGGTTTTAAATAAAAATAAACACAAAATTATCTTACTGAAAAATGTGAAAACTAGTTTTTAATTAATATTAAAAACAAAATATTAGACTTCTGGGAAGATGTTTACAGAAAGAAGAAGCACATATCAGTTGTACAGACAATCTGTAGCACCATGAAAAGAGCATATTGACAAAAGAAAGCAACCAACATAAATTTGAACAGAGCCTCAAGAATTGAAAAGCAGCAGAAACAAGGCTAGAAGGCAGATCAGAGGGCAGAAAAATACCCTGTCTGTCACCAATGGCTGCAGCCACAGCAGCTACAGATGTACCATCTTGCTTCATGTCGGAACTGCCAGCACTGCCAGCACTGTGCCTCCTGAGTCCCCCAGCAAAAAGACAATGACTTGAAGTGAAGTGGCTGCAGCTAATCAAAATTTAAGTGGTTGACTCCTTCTTAGTGGACTCCTGCTATGACTAGCAGCATTGGCAGCCGAGCTCACCATGTTCTCCAGAGATCCAGAGTGGCACTCAACAGCAGTAAGTTAACCAGCCAGTCCTGCTGAAGACTGCCCAAATCCAGCTGTAGGAGACTCACACAGCAAGAAATAGACTTTCTGGGTCTGAGACTTTACCTTGGTGAAGGTAGTATTAGCAAAAGGCCTACAATCCCCAGGCCTCACAATCCAAGTTGGGCCTCCTAAGATTGCCACAAACCACTCAATCCTGGTGACCTGAGAGAAGTTAGACCAATCCAGCCCTAGCTATGGAGAACATGGTTGACTACATACATGCTGGGTCTGGTCCCTCAGGCACCCGCCAGTGTTATTTTGTTATATTGTCTTGTTATTTTATGTGTTTTTTGTGTGTATGTGTGTATGTATGTATGTATGTATGTGTGTGTGTGTGTGTGTGTGTGTGTGCTTGTTTCTTTGCTCTCTTCCCCATTTCTTTTACAAGCTTCTTTACTCATATATATCTACTCTCTTCTTCCCAATCTTTTCTTTTTTTCCTTTTTTTATTTATTCTTTCTTCTCTTTGTCTTGTATTAAATACAGTTCATATTGGTATACTAAATACTCTAAATTGGTTGCTAGAGTCCTACTACATTTTCAATATCTATAATTTTTTGCTATATATTATCTTGCCAAACTCAAACTTTCATTCTATTTGAACCTATCTTGTACTTTACCCTTTTCTATTTATTTATTTATTTATTTATTTATTTATTTATTTATTTATTTATTTTTGCAGTACTGGGGATTGAATCCAAGGGCATTCTACATTTTGACTACACCCCAGCCCTATTTTTATTCTTTATTTTGAAACAGGCTCTCACTAATTGCAGAGGACCTCACTAAGTTGCTGAGGCTGACCACAAATTATGATCTTTCTGTCTCACCCTCCAAAGTACTGAAATTACAAGCATGTACCTCCATACCCAGATACTTTATTCTATTCTTCCATTTACCATTTCATCACCTTTATACTCACTCAATCTTCACCACCTACAGAGTGAGAAAAAGCCACCAAAAGCAACAAAGATACAAACCTAAGAAACCTGAAATTATGAGAATGAGAAAAAGAAGAAACCACTGAGCTCCCACAACCCCACAATAACAAAATGGCAGAGACGGTCAGAAAAACAAATCAGAAATTTAACAGTAGAAATAATAAAGGATTTTCTAAAAGAATTTAGAGAGAGCCTGAAAGAAGGAAACAATGAAACAATCTGACACCCTGAACAATATCAGAAAATAGCTCTGATGAAAGTGAAGAATGGTGTACATGTATGTACACACAATTTTTTACCCCAATATGATGTATAAATATAATGCACCAATAAAAATTTTTTAAAACAAGAAAGTAAAGGATGTAGTCATTGAAGTGAACACACCAATACAAACTATAAGCAGTAGGTTAGACCACATGGAAAATAGAATTTCACTCTTAGAAAAATGATCACTCCAAAAATGAAGGTATAGTATAAAATTAAGAAAAAAATTTGATAGCATAGATTGAACATCAAAAAGATATGGTCCCATTTTAAAATAGCTAACCTAAGAATAATAGGCATAGAAGAGGAATAGAAGATAAAACGAAAGGGTTCAACAATCTCTTTAAAAATATATCAGAAAAAAATTTCAAACATAGAAAAAGAGGTCAATACACAGGTACAGAAAATTTATAAAACCCCTTTAGTCAAGATCAGAGAAAAAGTTCACACCACACAATAGTCAGACTGACTAATGTAGAAGCCTGAGAATATTAAAAGCAATAAAAGCAAAGACCAAGTGATATTCAGAGGCAAACCAATTAAAATCACTCCAGACTTCCCAAACCAAGTCATAAAAACCAAAAAGGCCTGAAGCAACATATTCTAAACTCTGAAGGAAAACAACTTGCAGCCAAAAATTTTATAAGCAACAAAACTATCTTTCAAATAGATAGGGAACTAAAAATCTTCCATGGCAAGAGGAGCTGAAAACTTTTATATCTTTCAGATCAGCACTAGAGAAAATACTCAAGATTAACTGCAAAGAAGAAATAATAATACACACCAGAACCAGAGAAAAAAACAATTTCCATCAAACAAAAAAGCAAAGAAATACAAATAAAATTAAATTATAGCATTTCAGCTTGCTCATCAAATTTTGTTTATGTTTATTTATATACAATTTAATTTTATTTTGGCATAAATACCTTGTGAATAAATACAAGGAATTGTTTATCTGATTAAATTAGGTATTTCCTACCATACACAAAGCCTATAGAAAACTTCATTAAAAGTACATTGGGAGCTGGGTGTGGTGGCGCATGCTTGTAATCCCAGAATTTGGGAGGCTGAGAGAGGAGAATCACACAGGTTCGAAGCCAGCCTCAGCTACTTAGTGAAGCTCTCAGCAACTTAGTGAGACCCAGTTTCCAAATAAAGTATAAAAATAGGTCCGGGAGTATAGCCCAGAGGTAGAAAAGCCCCTGGATTCCACCCCCAGTACCACACACACAAAAAAAAAGTACATAGGGAAAGTTGATTATACCATATTTGCCTGTGAAAATACTCTCAGAATATACTCACTGTACATAATTCAAAAAGTATATAATCTGCATACAAAGAAATTAGCAATTTCAAGAATTTGTATCTAAAACTTTCCCTTAAGTCGGGCGTGGTGGTGCATACTTGTAATCCCCATGCTTGAGAGGCTGAGACAGGAGAATTGCACAGGTTCAAAGCCAGCCTCAGCTACTGAGTGAGGCTCTCAGGAACTTAGTGAGATCCTGTTTCCAAATAAAATGTAAAAGAGGTCTGGGAGTATACCCCAGGGGTAAAAAGCCTCTGAGTTCCACCCCCAGTACCACCAATAAATAAATAAATAAATAAAAATTTCCCTTAGTTGAGAATTCAAAAAAAAAGTCAAAATATATGATAGATTATTTATTTATTTATTTATTTATTTATTTATTTATTTATTTATTTATTTTGGTACTGAAAATCAACCCCAGGGTCATTTCACCTCTGAGCTACACCCTCAGTCCTGCTTTTGTTTTTTAGTTTCTGCTTTTGTAGTACTGGAGATTGAACCTGGGGGGTTATATTTCTGACCTATATTCCTAGACCTTTTTTAGTTTTTATTTTAAAGCAGGGCCTTACTAAGTTGCTGAGGGCCTCATTAGTGTGCTGAAGTTGGCTTCAAACCTGTGGTCCTCCTGTCTCAACCTCCCAAGTAGTGGGATTACAGGTGTGCACTTCCATGCCTGGAAGAAAGTACATGTTTTATGTTTGAAGGATTTGTTATGTCTTAATAACCATAATGCTGATGTCAAAGAATGAGATGGTTTCCTTATTAGATATTCATATTGAATCCTTATAATATAATGCAAATTTTAGTAGTTTTTTAGTATATTTAGTGACTTCTTCATAACAGTATTTTTCTATTATATTATAGAACTATAAAAGGCATTTATCTCTCTAAAACCCATGAACCTATTGAAAAAATCTAGAAAATAATTCATTTACAATGAACTCAAAAAACAATAAATATCTAGGTATAAACCTAACCAAGGAGGTAAAAGATGTCTACAAAGAAAATTATAAAACACTGAAAAAAAATAGAAGACCTTAAGAGATGGAAAACTCTTCAATGCACTTGGGTAGGCAGAATAAATATCATAAAAATGGCCATGCTTCCAAAAGTGATTTAGATTCATTGCAATCCTTATTAAATTAGCAAAGTCATTCCTCATATAGAAAAATCAGTCCTTAAATTCATTTGGAGCAACAACAACGAAAAAAAGAAAACAATAGAATAGCCAAAGTAGTTCTGAGCAACAAAAACTATGCAGAAGGCATCACAATACCTGACTTCAAACTATACTACAAAGCCATAGTCATAAAAGAAGTGTTAATTGACACAATAACAGACACATAGATCAATAGAGCAGAATAGAAGACTTAAAAACACATCTACACACAGCCAACTTATTTTTTACAAAGGCACTGGAAAAAAAGATAACATCTTCAAAAATTGTATTGGCAAAACTGGTTAACCATATGCAAAAAAATGGACATAAACCCCACTTTCTCACCCTGTACAAGAGCAAATTTAATATGGACCTAACACTTGAAAATCAGAACAGAGACCTCTCAGCTTTTTTTTCTTTATTATTTTTTAATTTATTTTTATTGGTGCATTGTAATCATACATCACATTGGAACACAAGACTTGAGAGGATATACAAGCACACATCATCCAATTAGCCCTCATCCAGTCCCCATCCCATGGGACCTTTCAGCTTTTTAAACAGGGCATAGATCCAACACTTCAACATATAGGCACAACCTTCTCAACAAGACCCCAAGGGCACAAACAATTAAAAGGAGAATCAATATGTGGAATTGCATTAAACTGAAGAGCTTCTGTGTGGCAAAGAAAACTATCAAGAACCTTACCACTGAATACAATTGCTCTTGTATATACTAGCTTAAATCTACAGAATGAGAGAAAACTATCGAAAGGAACAAAGATATAAACTTTAAAAACCTAAAATGAGAAGAAAAAATAGCTAGAAAGCAATGACTTCCCACAACCCCACAATAACAGAACCTGACAACACAGAATTGCACAGATTATAGTACTGCAGAACTTTAATAGTAGAAATTATATAGGATTTCTGAAAATAATTTAGAGAAACCCTGAAAAAAATAAACAAATAAAGAATCTGACACTCAGCATAGGAATCAGAAAGAAGCTCTGAAGGCATCAATACAAACTATAAACAGTAGACTAGACCACATGGAATTTAGAATCTCACTTTCTGAAGAGGACCACTCCAAAAATGAGTGTATAGTACAAAATTTATAGAAAACAATTCAACAACATGAATTGGACACTGAAGAGATATGGACCAATTTTAAAAGAACTAACCTAAGAATAATAGGCATAGAAGGTGAAACCAAAGGGATAAACAATCGTGTGTGTGTGTGTGTGTGTGTGTGTGTGTGTGTGTGTGTGTACCAGGGATGGAACCCAGGGGATTTTCTACCTCTGGGCTATACTCCCAGACCTATTTTCTATTTTATTTGGAAACAAGGTCTCACTAAATTGCTGAGAGCCTCACTAAGTAGCTGAGGCTGGCTTCGAACCTGTGTGATTCTCCTGTCTCAGCCTCCCAAGTGCTGTGATTACAAGTATGCACCACCATGCCCAGCAGGATCAACAATCTTTACAAAGAAATATTATCTGAAAATTTCCCGGACTTCCCAGAAGATGGTGACTGAGTGAAAAGCATATATCAGTCCTGTCGACACTTGGTGTCTATTGCTATGAAAACAGCATTCTGAAAAAAAAAAAAAAAACCAGCCCAAATTTAAAAAGAGCACAAAAAGTGAAAGGCAGCAGAAATAAAGCTAGAAGGTGGATCAGAGAGCAGAAAAGTACCCTGCCCAACACCAGTGTCTGCAGCCTCATGTGTTGTGATGGCACCATCTTGCCTCACTGCACCGGACTGCCAGAGACCCATCAGGAAAAAAGTCCAATGACTTGAAATAAAGTAAGCAGCTATAGTTCATTGGAATTGAAAGCCATCAACTCATCCTGCACAAATACCATTTATAACTTGCAGCAGTGGAGGCCAAGCTCACCGTGCCCTCCAGATTTCAGAGCAGCACTCAACAATACCATAATAAGTGAAGTCAAAGTCAATGTCCATGTGGGAGACTGCCCAGCACAGCCACAGGAACTTCACAGCCAGCAATAAACTCACAGGGTCTGGGACTTTGCAGTTCAACTTAGTGAAGTTGGGGATGGATATAGCAGGGGCTTGGATTATTAGACAGCACCCAGAGACAATCAAGCAAAAGGGCCTACAGTCTACAGAGCCCAGGGTCCTAATAGGACCTCCAAGATCACCTCCATTGTGGTGGACTGAGGGAAGTTAAACCACCCCAGCCCTAGCTGTTGTGAACAGGGACTCTTACATATACAGTGCGTTTGGTTTTGGAGGCACCTGCTGCCTACATAGGCTGAGTTTAAGATGTACATTCATAAATATATCAATCACTAAGTTGAACATGAGAAAAAGGGAGGGGTAAAGGAATGGAGTGGGAATTGGAGAAGGGCTGAGTGATGTGTGCAAGTTTGCCTCTACCATCTTGTACCCCATTAATATGTATGACTACAATGGAAAATAAAAAAGAGAAATAATAGAAGAAAGGAAGGGAGAGGGGGGGAGTATTAGTTTGTTGACAAAAAATAAAAAGGTTTGTATTTCAATTGTGCATTTTCGGAAACACTTCCATAAAAATGCAATCGAGTCAACATATGTGTTCTTGTTAAAGAAAAGCAGTATGGCACTTAAAAGGTGAACAACAGATTTTATTCTGATCCTTGTAGGAAAGGAGGAGAGACTCCTGTATAAAATGAATTCAATTTAAACTAAAACAAAGGTGTCTGAAGCTTTTAAAAAGAGAGTAAATAAAGACAGGCATGATGGTGCACCCTTGTAATCCTACTACTAGAGAAGCTGAGAGAGACAGCAGGATCACAGTTTCACGGCCAGTCTCAACTACTTAGTAAGGCCCTCTGACTTAGTGAGACCCTGTTTCAAAATAAAGAATTAGAAATAGGGTTGGAGGTGTAACTCGGAGGTAGAATGCCCCTAGGTTCAATCCCCCCCACCATACCAGAGGGTGGGGGAGAGAATAAAGAAAACAAAAAAACTATGGATAAATAATAAAAGGAGACCAAAAATGTTCTAGTATATGTATAGAAATAGAAAATTACAGACTGGTAAAGTGAAAAATTACTGAAAATGGTGTGACAAGGTTGATTTGTACATATTTAGCATTTTGGATTGGACCCTTTTTTCTCAAGCAACAACTCAGCAGCACAGCTAGGGATATCTTTTTTTTTTTTTTTTTTTTGAGGGTCTGGGTGTGGAACCAAGGGGCATTCAACCTCCAAGCTACACCCCCTGCCCTATTTTTTATTCTTGATTTTGAAACCAGGTCTCACTGAGTTGTAAATGGCTTCACTAACTAGCTGGGACTGTCCGCGAACCACGATCCTCCAGTATCAGCCTCCCAAATGCTGGGATTACAAGCATGTGCCACCACACCCTTCTTGGGGATATCTTTAAATGCAAATTTTTGTCATGTTTTTTTTAAGCACAGGGTTTAGACAATTTCTTTGTGCTACATGGGACTTTACAGTTCATCCATGATAATATATGAAATACTTCTCTAAGGAAATGTTCTTTGTTTCAGAAATCCTAAATGGGACAAACTTGCTACTTATCTAAACTTATACAGCCCATAAAAATATTTGTTTACAAAGGAAAAAATATATTTTATACAAGGTTTTAAATATGCTTAAGTTTTTATACTTGCATTATTGATGAGTTAGACAAAACTTAAATGAGAGAGAATAAGAAGTGGAGCCAGTCAGGTGACAAGTGACTGTAATTTCAGCACATGGGATGCTGAAACAGGTGGATTGCAGGTTCAAGGCCAGACTCAGCAAATCTCTCATCAACTTAGCAAGTCCCTCAGCAATTTACAAAATTTATTTCAAAATAAAAAGGGCTGTTGTTGAAGCTCAGAGGTCAGCCCCTAGTTCTAAAAAAAAATGTTGAAAGAATGACAAGTGGGGCCCAACAAGTTTAGTCCAGTTTCTGTGAATGATATAATGTTGAGTTTCTGTTCCTATTAATACAGTCTCCCATTGCTTAGCCTTAACTCCTCATACAAGTAGTTCCAACTAATTTAATAGTTATGATACTTATGATATGAAAAGTAAAACATATAATTTTAAAAAATTTGTCTTTCTCGTATATCAGATAGAAAAATAAATTGTAGATTAAATCAAGACCCAAATTTTGCATGTCCCAATTGTTAAGACATATGTGGTAGAAAAAAATTTTAAATGGTTTTCAAATCCTAACTTTAAATAATGACAATAATAGCCTAAACTTGATTGAGAGGGCCAAGATGGCGGCAGCAATGGTCACAGTGGCAACTGCGGTTGTAGCAACAATAGCAAGCAGTGGCCAAATAGGACAGGTATTCCTCTGAGAAACCCCAGACATCAGATTTTGGTTTAATACCTGATCAGGACAATATATAGAGACTTTTATAGCCACGAATTTCTAACTAAAATATAAGAAGGAAGGGACAGACTAAGGGAGATGGCAGCGGCAGCAAAGCCAGTATTCAGGAGTGGTAGAAAAAACCAATCCAACCCACCTCAAACTGTTGAAAAAATCTCCCCAAAAAAGGACATGCTCATGAATTCTGGACAATATACTATGTAAGAAAAATGCTTGGGAGGAGGGCCAAGATGGTGGCTGCAGCAGTGGCCAGTATCAGGGAGAGGCAGGTAGATTCATTCTAATCCACTCTGAATTTTTTAGGCAATCTCCAAAAAAGTAGACTACACCTGCCACACATGCTCAGGAACTCTGGACAACATCGTATGTAAGAAAAATTTGGAGGGCGCATCAGATGGAGCCTCGCATAACTGGGTCGGCCAGCACTGTGTGTCCAGGGACCCAAGGGTGCTTCTGGCCGCTGCGCTCCTCTGTGCAGCGCTGGGGCTGGGTGTGCTTAGAGCAGCAGAACTCACTCTCCATGGTGAAGCTGTGGGCCTCCACTCTTGGCGAGGAGATAAAACATATTGCTACTAAGTACTTGGCCCCTGAACTCCTGCAAAAGACATGTACTGTTTTCTTTTATTAAAAAATATTGAAGAAGGAGGAAGATGGTGGCAGCTGCAGCTGCAGCGGCAACCACAGCCATAGTGGTGATGATTAGCAGTGGCTGATTAGAACATGCACATGCATCCCTCTAAGGAACCCTGGACATCAGATTTTGATTTAATAGCTGATTGGAACAACACACAGAAACATTTCCAGTCATGACTTTCTATCTGAAATATAGGAGAGAGAGTGGAAAATGGCGGAATTAGAGGCAAGACAACTGCGTGGGGCCCACCACTACAATAAAAGTGATTTTTGGAGGGATATCCCAGAAGAGATCCAAAAGCAGACTGCTCCTGCCACACATGTACAGGAATACTTACAAACATACTCTAGGAGAGAACAAGAAGGCTGTGTTGGCGGCCAGTATTCAGGAGAGGCAGACAAATCCAACCAAATCCACCTTGAATTTTTTAAGAAATCTTTCCAAAAGTAGACTGTTCCTGCCCCACATGCTCAGAACTCTGAACAACATACTATGTAAGAAAAAGTTTTGTGGAGAAGGATCAAGATGGCGGTGGCCAGTATTCGGAAGAGGCGGACAGTTCCGATCCAATCCACCTTGAATTTTTGAAAATATCTCTTCAAAAGTCGACTGCTCTTCCACACATGTGCAGGAATTCTGGACAACATACTATGTAAGAAAAATGTCCGGGCAAGTCTTAGGGAGCCCTGCCCATATTGCTGGGCCAATTCACTATGCCAGGGGTCCCAGGAGACCTCAGCTCATGGCTGCTGCACTTCTTTGCAGTGCACTCGGGGCCAGGGTGTGCTTGGAGCAGAGAATCCTGCTCTCCATGGTGAGGCTGTGAGCCTCCACTTTCAGTGGGGAGATAAAATCCACTGCTGCTAGGGAATTGGGATCTCAGCTTCTGCAAATGACACATGATGTTTTCTCCCACTAAAAATATATAAATATAGAGGGAAAAATGGGGACCTCTGTAAAAGTCCTGCCCACAGTGATGGGAACCAGAGCCTGCCAGGGAGCGAGTCCAGGTCTAGAGCCAGTGAAGCTGGGCCCATAGCCTGCCGAGCAGAGAGGCTGGGTCTAGAGCCAAGGAGGCTGGGTCTGGAGCCAGTGAGGCCAGGCCCAGAGCCTGCTGTGTGGTGAGGCTGGGTCTGGAGCCAGTAAGGCTGGGCCCAGAGCCTGCTGTTGGGCGAGGCCAGGTCTAGAGCCAGCGAGTCTGGGCCCAGAGCCTACTGGACGGCAAGCCTGGAACTGAGGCTTACTCCACAACAAAGGGCCAGCAGTTTTCTTCAACTGTGTGGCCAGGAAGCACTAGAAGCTGTAGCTGCCTCACTTAATCTCTCAGGAGATTTCCAGATCCAACTGACCTCTATTTAAAAAAAAATTTTTGGTTGTGAGTGAATCATCCTGTCAAAGTTACTCACCTTCTAGCTTTTAAGTTTTCAGTAAGTGGGAATAAGTGTGGAGAAATAGAAGCTCTAATACATTGTTGGTGGGCTTGCAAGTTAGTGCAACCACTTTGGAGAACAGTATAGAAGATCCTCAGAAGAAGGAAAACAAACTTATCATATGATCTAGGAATACCACCTCTGGGTATCTACCAAAAAGAATGAAAAACAAAATATTAAACTAATGCATGAACAACCATGTTCATAGCTACACAGTTCATCATTGCCAAACTATAGAACCAGCCAAGATGTCCTTCAACAGATGAGTAGATTGTAAAAATATGGAATATGTACACAATGGAATTTTTCCCAGCCATATGTGAGAATAAAATTATGACATTTACAGTGAAATGTCACAAAAAATAAGAAATCAGATGCTTTTCTTAATGTGCAAAATATTAGGGAGAAATGGGTAACAGGAGGAACTCTAGATGAAGAAGGGACCCTATAGAGGAGCAATTAAGGTAACATATCTGAGGGGATAAGAGGGAGGATAAAGGAAACTCTTCAAAGCACATGAGGTACTTAAACATATCAAAGTCAATCAGGAAGCCAAGAATGGGTAGGAAGAAGGGAGATGGAGGGAATGGGTTAGAGATTGTGTAGGGGCTGATTGGGTGATGTGCACATGTATATCTCCACAAGTTTTTTTTTTTTATTTTATCCCATTGAGATGTATAACTACAATGCACCAATAAAAGTTTATGAAAAAAAAATAGCCTAAACTCAAAAACAAAGCTGGTAGAGTAAATACCAAAAAGAAAGAAGCAAACTTAAAATCAGTTCTTTTGTTTGACAAGGCATAACTATTTAAACATAACTAGATGACAAAAATGTAATTAACATTTTTAGAGATGAAAAATATTTTTAGAGAAGGCTTCTATATAAAAATAATTTTAGCAGTAAATATTAATAGATAAAATAATATCCATAAGTGTCACCTATGTACAATAATGTACAATAAAGAAATATACAATTATTTTATTAAACTTCAAATATGCAATCCTGTCACTTAAAGCAAATAATGAATGAGCCATGCTACTCAGAAGGTTGATGCAGGAGGTTTACAAGTTCAAGACCAGCCTGGGCAATTTAGCTATATACTGTGCCAAAAATAAACTTTAAAAATGTGGACAGAAGCAAGATTTAGGGGTGCAAACTTTTAATCCTAGGACTTGGGAAGCAGAGAGAATAAGATTACAGAGCAAGACAGGAGGCAGAGACAGGAGGAACAGCTTCAGTGATTTAACAAGACCCTGAATAACAGTCAGGGCCTGTTTTCAAAACTAAAAAAAATACATTTGGGGTATAGCTCAGTGTTTAAATGCCCCTGGGTTCAATCCCCAGAACTACAAAATACAAATTAACATTATAATTGAGAGATAAGTTTTGAAATTATGTAGTATACAAAAATAAATATTTTAGTTGAAAATTTTCATAATTTCAAAAATTTTTGAACTTATGAAATCTGTATACAATGGAATTCTACTCAGAAATATAGAACAAAATAATGTCATTTTCAGGGAAATAAATAGACCTAAAGTACATTATGTTAAGTGATATTATCCAGCCACAAAGAGGGAAAGTTCACACTTTCTCTCATATGTGGAGGCTAAATGTGATCAGGATACAAAAGAAATTTTAGATAATGAAGGAGAAACCCCAGAGGAATGCAGGAGGCAGTCTAGAAGAGGGTGAGGTGAAGAAAGGGAGAATTAATGAAGAAAACACTTCCATTTTTATAGGGTACATATGTGAGAATGTCAGTGCAAATCTCAATATCCTGTATGGGAAAGGGAAGAAAGGGAGGGTGACATAAAAAAGCCTATCACATGTTGTGTGCATCTATATCTCTATCATTAAAAACAACATTATGATGTGAGACTATAATTCACCAGTAAAAGTATAGATAAAAATTAGATAAAAATAGATAAAAATTAAAATGTGGAATACACCAAGTGCTACGTCCATGTATGTCTGTATTATGTTTAAAAAAGGAAACCATGTGCATAAATAATAGTGAGGGAATAATGAAGCTCTATATGTACTACTCAAGAAAAATTCTCATCTATTTTTTCTTAATGAATTTACTTTGTAACTTTTGTGGTAGTAAGCTTTTTATCAATATGATATAAATATCTGGCATAAGCCACTTGTAAGTGGAAAGGTTTTACTTCATATTTGACTCTCTCCAGGGCAAAAACATAATTGCACAAGGATATAGAAAAGGAAGGCTGCTCATATAATGAAATTCAGGAAGCAAAGAAAGAGGCCAGGGACAAGATAAGAGTCTGTAAGGGTATACCCTTAGAGACCTACATCCTTCAACCATGCCCCACCTGCCTAGTTTTCACCTCCTCCAATTAGTATATTCAATTTATTAATCCATCAAATGGATTCATCCACTCATGAGGATAAAGTTCTCAAATTTCAATCATGTCTCAAAAGCCCCACCCTGTATATTACTTTCTTCCTTCATCAACACATGAGCTTTTGGGGGCCATTTTTGGGCCAAACCATAACTGTCAAAACTGACAGAATTGTTTACAATTCTTAGACCATGTAGCCAGCTATATAAACTTATGTCCATTCATACATAATCAGAGAATACTTCCATTTGTTTTATTTTGAAAGTCTCTTTTCTAAACGATATGCATATATGTATGTACCTACACAATTAGTTGGTTAGGAATATATGTTAAGTGTAAGGTAATTTTAGTTGTCATAAAAATCACATACACATATTTTAAAAATTTTATTATTTTTTATGTTTCTTCCAGATTGATTTTATCAGCTTTGAACATCTCAGCTTTTAAAAACTAAATTGTTGAGGCTGACCTGAAACCCTCAATCCTTATGTCTAAGCTTTCAAGTACTATGATTACAAGCAATCATTTTTTGTGGTATTTTTCTATAGACTTATTAATATGGAAATATTACAAAGGGTGATTTTGATATTTGTAATAAATCTAGAATCCAAGGAGATGTATGTTAGTAGCCTGAACTGGCAAGTAAATAAGATCAAAGTCAAATAAAATGGTAAAGATTATCTGAAATTCTAGGTCAGAGAAGATGAGATTTTTTTAGTTAAACTGACCAATAGGAATGAAAATATTCAGGGTACAATAGTCAGGATAAAATATGTCAACCAAAATAACATTCAGAGAGTCTCCAAAATATAATATTTATTTGGAAGTAGAAAAACATTAAAATGGGGATGTGTGCATCATGTAAACTATGAATACATTCAAGTGGTTAAGGCAAGAAAAATTTCATAAATGCAAAAGTAACTTCATTTTAAAACTGAAAAAGTTCACCTTTATTTCTTGAAGTTCTGGGGATAAAATCAGATTTAATCTCTTTTTCAAGACATTATTAATTGACAATCACATAGTTAAATTTTGACTGTCCCTGACTGCCAAGATGGACTTCTTCATCTGGTCTGGTCTTTTGACAAGGGGATGTAAATAGTAACTAAGAGTTGTTGTCAAAATTATTTTAGCCAAAATGAATTTAATAGTAGTAGTTCTGATAATAAGTTTACCAGGAGGAAAATGATCAACACAAACTAGGTAAGACTTGCTTTAGTCATTGGGCCTGCTGTCATACTTTATGCCGTTGGATTTCAGTTTCCCCAAAGATATTTATTCAGGTATATCATGTACAACTAATAGCATGAATATTTTCTTATTTAGACAAGAAATAATCTTCAGCAATTTTATCATTTATTATTCTGTGATATGCTTGAATTAAGAGTTATTAAAAGAGGACATAGGTATAAAATGAACAAAAAAAATGTATTGAAGATGCTATTAAAAACCACTATTGGGTACACTAGAGATATCATGCCAAATGTAAAAGCAGGCATAAACAAGAAAAAAATAATAATAAAATAAAGTCTCCTTGTGATATAAAGACTTGTTCTGACATAATTGTGTGTGTGTGGTACTGGGGGTGGAACCCAGGGGCTTTTCTACCTCCAGGCTATACTCCCAGACCTATTTTATACTTTATTTGAAAACAGTCTCACTAAGTTGCTGAGAGCCTCACTAAGTAGCTGAGGCTGGCTTTGAACCTGTGCAATCCTCCTGTCTCAGACTCCCAAGTGCTGGAATTACAACTGTGTCCCACCAAACCCGGCCCTGACATAAATTCTCATGCTGGTTCCTACTTAAGCACAAAGTTTAGACAATTTATTTGTGCAGCATATGAGTTTACCGTTCATCCTTTATAATATATAAAATATTTCTCCAAGGAAATATTTTTTTCAGAAATCTTAAATGGTCCCTACTGGCTGCTTACCTAAATTTATTCAACTCAATAAAATATTTGATTAGAAAGAAGACACTTAGCAAGTTTTCAAACATACTTTTTTGTACTTGTTTTACTGAATATACCATTGTAATTAATTAATAAGACACAAACTTAAGTAAGAGACTATTTCTCTCTAGTTAAAAATGGCAAGTGGATCTCAGTATGATGGCATATGTCTGTAATTCCAGCATTTGGGAGACTGAGACAGGAGGACCACAGATTTGAGGCCTGCCTCTACAATTTAGCAATACTCAGCAATTTTTCAAAACTCTCAGCAACAAAACCTTATTTAAAAATAAAAGAACCAGAGGTTTTGTAAAAAGAGGTATAACATCCTTGGGTTCAAATACAAATCCACAAAAATCATAAATAAAAAAATTAAAAAATAGAAAAATGACAAATGGACCCAGAAAGTTTAGTTCAATCTCTGAATTATAAAATGTTAGACTTCTCTGTTCTGGAGATATATACTTCCTCATAATAAGTAGTTCCAACTAATTTAATACATGAAATACGGATAATATGAAAAGTAGAAACTTAAATACTCTTTTAAAAAAATAAATCCTTCTCTTATATCACATAGAAAAATAAATTATAGATGTAATCAAGACCCAAATACGCTGTGTCCCAATTGTTGATGCCTATGCTATAGAAAAATCTTTAAATCAAAAAGGGCTCCAAATCTTACCTTTAAACACTGATAATGATACGACTGAATTCAGAACAAAGTTGGTGAAGTAATACCGAGAAGAGTCAGGCGTGGTGGCGCACACTTGTAATCCCTGTGCTTGGGAGGTGGAGACAGGAGGATTGGCAGGTTTGAAGCCAGCCTTGCTGGCTTGAGACCTGTTTCCAAATAAAAAATATATAAAATAGGTCTGGGGGTGTAGCCCGGAGGAACCCCAGTACCACCAAAAAAAAAAAAAAAAAAAAAAGAAGCAAAGTTAAGAGTAATTCTTTTGCTTAACAAAACGTAACTATTGAAACATAACTAAAAAGCTGGGCATGGCAGCGCAAGCTTGTCCCAGCATTTGGGAAGCTGAGACCAGAGAATCGCAGTTCGCGGACAGCCTCAGCTACTTAGTGAGACCCTCTGCAACTTAGTGAGACCCTGTTTCAAAATAAAGAATAAAAAAATAGGGCATGGGTGTACCTCAGAGTTCAAATGCCCCTGGGTTCCATCCCCACACCTGCAAAATAAATAAATAAATAAATAAATAAATAAATAAATAAATAAATAAATCTAGGTGGAAAAAAGACAT
Organism: Muscardinus avellanarius; assembly: GCF_963383645.1. Classification (NCBI taxonomy): domain Eukaryota; kingdom Metazoa; phylum Chordata; class Mammalia; order Rodentia; family Gliridae; genus Muscardinus; species Muscardinus avellanarius. The sequence goes on from NC_137791.1 coordinate 83,313,058, forward strand.
AATTAGCATTTTTGAGGCACCAAAATTTTTTTTACAAAACACTTCTATATGACAAAATCATTTTTAACAAAAAACTAATGAAATTAATTATAATAATAATATCACAAAGAAATAATGTCCCAAATTTTAAAAAGTTAATAATGTATATTAACTATTAATAAATATTGATTTATTATACAATAAATATAATATAATTTTATACTATAAATATTATATATGATATAATAAATAATATTTATAAATAATTGTATATTCCTAATACACAATTGTTTTATTAAATTTTGAAAATTCAATCCTTCTTTAGAGCAAAAAGAAACAGTAAGCTACAAATAATAAAATCAATGCATGAACCAAACTACTTAGAAAACTGAATGAGGCAGAACAAGTTAAAATCATCGTGAGCAAATAAGCAAGAGACTGTCTCAAAAATAGACTTTAAGCCAGGCATGGTGGCAAACGCTTATAATCCCAGCATTTGGGAGACTGAGACAGGAGGATTGCTGTTCACGGCCAGCCTCAGCTACTTAGGCCCTTTGCAACTCAGTGAAACCCTGTTTCAAAACAAATAACAAAAATTGGGCTGGGAGTGTTCATCAAAGGTAAAATACCCCTGAGTTCTATCACCAGTACTGCAATAAATAAATAAACTTTAAAAATTGAAGGAAAGCTGGGCATTGTGCAACATGCTTTTAATCATATTACTTGGAAGGCAGAGACAGGAGGATCACAGAGCAGAGATAGGAGGACCAGCCTCAGCAATTTAACCCTCAACAACTAGAGAGTCCCTACTTCAAAACTAAAGCATAAAACAAAGTTTGGGGTATATCAGAGAGGTAGAATGTCCCTAGGTTCAATCCCCAGTACCAAAAAATGAACATTATAATTGAGATAATTTTTCAATTATGAAATATACACATACTGGAATTGTACTCAGAACAAAATTATGTCATTTGAAGGAAAATAGATGGAGCTGGAGAACATTATGTTAAATGAAATTAGCCAGTCACAGAAAGGGAAAGGTCATATTTTTTCTCTCATATGTGGAAGCTAGGAAGTAATCAGGATACAAAAGGGACTTTAGATAATGGAGGAGAAGCCTCCAGGGAATTAGGGAGGCAGTCTAGGGGAGGGTCAGGTGGGAAGAGGAAAAATTAATGAAGGAAATACTTCCATTGACATTTTGTGCATATGTGAAAATCCCAAAGCTAATCTCAATATCTGGTAAGGGGAAAGGGAAGGGAGGCAAGAAAGCCCACCATGTGCTGTGTGTGCCTATATTTCTATCACTATATACTACTTTATGATGTAAGAATATAATGCACCAATGAAAATATGAAAAAATACATAAAAATTAGAATGTGGAAGAAAATACACCAAATAAAATGTCCACGTATGTTTGTATTACTTTGACCCTTATTCTGCTGTATAATTATAATGCAGAAATAAAAGTACAAAATCAAAATAAAAGGACCAGGAATATATTTTGTCTTAGTATGTGCCAGGCACTAGGTTCAATCTCCCGTATCAGCAAAAATAACAAATAAAGACATTCATGAGCTTCACTTATATTAATATATTTAAATAAGAAAACTATGTACATACATATTTGACTGAGGGAATAATGAAGTTCTACATGAACTACCCAAGTCAAATTTTTATCCATATCTTTTTTCTTAATTAAATTAACCTCTGCATATTACTTCATGACTTTTGTGCTAGTTAGCTTTTCGTCATTATGATGAAAATATCTGAAATAATCCACTTGGGAATGGAAAGGTTTTGACTCAGGGATTCAGTCCATGGTTGGATATCCCCAAAGTAAAAACATCATGGCAGAAAAAAAGACAGAGGAAAGCTGCTAAGATTATGGCAGTCAGGAAGCAGAGAAAGAGTCCAGGAACAGGATAGATTACCCAAGTTGCACACTTTTAGTGACCAACTTCCTCCAACCACGCCCCACCTGCCTACAGTTTCTACCTCCTTCTACTAGTGCATTCAAATCATTAATTTCCATCCCTGGACATTACTTCCTTACAACTTAGTCTTCAAAACATGAGCTTTTGGAAGACATTTTTGGAACAAACCATAACAACTGTCAAAATTGACAGAATTAAGCTGATTGTGGTGGTGCACACTTGTAATCCCCACCCTTGGGAGGCTGAGACAGGAGGATCGCACAGGTTCAAAGCCAACCTCAGCTAGCAAGAGTTTGAAATAATAATAGTAAACATTTATGCCCCAAACATAGGTGTAGCTATTTTTATAAAACAAACTCTATGTGACATTAAGTCACTCATAATATAGTAATATATTATATATTATATATTATACATAATAATATAGAAAAATTAAACTAACCAATAGCGACCAGATTGAAGCAACAATAAAGAGCCTACCATCAAAACAAAAGCTCATGACAAGATGGTTTCCCAAGTGAAATTTTAAAACCTTTATAGAAGAGCTAATCCTAATACTTCTCAATCTATTTCATGAAATAGAAAGAAATGGGACTCTCCCAACTACATTCTATGAAGCCAATATCACATTAATAACAAAATCAAATAAGGACAGCTCAAGGAAAGAAAACTACAGGCCTACATAGTTGATGAACTTAGATGCAAAACTGATAAAATACTAGCAACATACATTCAAAAGGACATAAAACAAAACATATAAGTAGGGTTCATCCCAGGGATACAAGGCTGGTTCCACATTTGAAAAACAATCCATGTAACTTATTCATAAGTAGAACCAAAGATAAAAAACACATGATCATTTCAATAGACACTGAAAAATTAAATTTTAGTTAAACACTTCCCCAAGAAATAAAGTCATTATATAATGATAAAAGGGGTCAATTCATTAGGAGGATATAACCATAAAATATATGCCTCTATCATCATAGCAACTAAACATATAAAAGTAAATATCAATAGATCTGATTGGGAAATGTAGACAGCAAAACAGTAACAGTAGAAGTCTTTTAGAAAACATTTTAAAAAACAATGGATGGAGCAACTAGACAGAAAATCAAAAGGAAACATGGAACCTAAGCTCTACTAAACACTAAATAAATGAAAATACCTTGAAACAAAAATAGAAAGCCCAACATTGAGCTGGTGTACCAGCAGTGTGCCAGGTGCTACAGAGACTTCCTGTAGAAGGCTCACTAGGGCTGGTTATGCCCTGTTTCCAGCCAGACCACTCACCTCCATCCAAGCTCTGCTGTTTTCAGCCTGTGCTCCAATGGAACAATGTTTCTTTGGCTCAGTCTCCACCTGTCTCTTCAGTGACCTACTGTTTACCTAAAGATTGGATGGGATCAGTAGTATTTAACGAATAAAATAAATCCTTGATTCAAAAAAAATGAAAAAGAAAGGAAAAAACTACTAGGCCAATATCTCTGATAAACATCACTAAAATAATAGCAAGATAAATTCAACAATGTACAAAAATAATCATACATTCATTATAAGCAAGCAAAATTTTTCCCTGGCATGAGAGGTTGATTTAACATATGCAAATAAGTAAATGTGATATACCATATTTATAGAATAAAAGCTACATGAACACTACCATAGATGCAACAAATCAAGTCCAACAACTTTTCAAGATAAAATCTCTCAACAAATTAGATACAAGGAAATTTCCTAATTTAAAAAAACATATGAAATAAAGTAGGGGGACTTCCGGGAAGATGGCGACCGAGAAAAGCGGGGCTTAAGAGCCCCGCTAACAACCAATCTCCATTACCACAAAATCAGCGCCTTTCATAGCCAGAAAACACCATCACCAGGGAAACAAAAAAATCACCAGGCTCCAGAGAGAAAGCAGACTGAGAACAGAGCTCAGAGCCACAGAGGAGATACACCGAGGACGCGGCAGCAGCGCCATACTGCCGGCAGCAGTGGCAAATTCACCAGACGGCTGCAGCAAGTGGAGGTGAGCCGCTGCGGAACAGCCAGGCGGGATTTCTCGCCGCAGGTAAAATCTAAAGCTTCCAGTGGCTGAGCTCAGCACACGCTGCAGGGATTCAGAGTGGAAATCAAAACCAACAAGAAATACACCAGCCTCACGGCCGAGGGCGTAGCAGCGGCGCCATATTGCCACCGGCGGCAGCAGCAGCGAATTCAACGAGTCCAGTACAGCTACATCTGCGTACTCAAGAACAGTGAGTCAAATTGCGGGCCACAGAGGAGAAATCCCAATACTGTACTCCCTGGGACTTGACCCAGTGGGGGAGGGGCGGAGGCAGAGATATCACACCATAGGAGAACGTGCAACCTGGCACCACCCACAGTCTAAAGCAGCCTCTATCGACTCCCTGGGTCGGAGACTCTGTGATACAACCCACTAAAGGAGTAGTGGGATCTGAGATACTACAGACTCGAGATCCAGAGCACCTTAAGTGAAGTCATAGTGACCCAAGGGAAGAACCCAGAGAAGGCACAAACTACCGAAATCATGGGAAAGAGGAATAATACTGGAGCAATGAATGCCCACAACCCCACAACATCAGAACCCAATAAAACTGAAAATCAGAGATTTCTAGAAGATCACATCAGGAAAATAACTGTAGAAATAATAGAGGTGCTTCGAAAAGAATTCAGAGAGAGCCAAAAAGAGATAAAGGATGCAATTAATGAAGTAAAGGCCTCAATTCAAAGCACAAACAGCCGATTAGACCACATGGAGAACAGAATCTCGCTCTTAGAAGATGACCATTCCAAAAATGAATGCATAGTTTCTAATCTAGGAAAAAATATCCAACAGCAGGAATTTGATATTGAAGAAATATGGGCCCATTTTAAGAGAGCTAACCTAAGAATAATTGGAATAGAGGAGGGAAAAGAAAGTGATACCAAAGGGATCAACAATCTCTTCAAGGAAGTAATAGCAGAAAATTTTCCAAACATAGAGCAAGAGGTTGATACACAGATGCAAGGAACTTATAGAACTCCCTTTAGACAGGATCGGAGAAGAGGATCCCCACACCACATAATTGTCAAAATGACCACTGTGGAAGCCAAGCAGAGAATCTTAAAGGCAACAAAAACAAAGGGCCAAGTGACATTCAGAGGCAAACCAATTAGAATCACTCCAGACTTCCCAAACCAAGTTATGAGAGCCAGAAGGGCTTGGAGTAACATATTCCAAACTCTGAAAGAAAACAACTTCCAGCCAAAAATTTCCTACCCAGCAAAACTTTCTATCAAATTAGATGGAGAAATAAGAAGCTTCCATGACAAACAGAAACTGAAGGAATTTATGTCTTCAAAACCAGCGCTAGAGAAAATACTCAAAGAGATTAACTACAAAGAATAAATAGGTAACACACACCAGAACCAGAGAAACAAGAGTTTCCATCCAACAGTCAACTAAGATTGGTTATCTGTGGAGATTCATTACTTATGTTAGTTTTTACCTATCTCTAAATGGTATTGTTTGCCTTTATTGTTGTTAATTTTTAGGATTTCTAGTTGGAATATTAATATACCTTCAGATATAGCATTTGGAAATATTTTATCCCATTCTATTAGTAACTGTTAACTCTGTTTACATTGTCTTTGGATATACTATTTATTTTTTATTTTTTTATTTTTAGGGAGTTTGTATACTCTTCTGTTGCCTGTGCCATTGAAATCATATCCAAGAAATCACTGCCAATTTCAATGTTGAGGTTTTATGACCCAGATTTTCTCCTAAAAGTTTATAGTCTTAAGATTTATATTTAGGTCTATTATCTATTTTGAGTTAATATTTGTATATGGGATTAGGTAAGGGTCCAATTTTATTATTTTCCATGTAATTATTATTTTTTAACAATATTTAGTTAAAAGATTAATATTTCCACCACCAAATGTTCGTGGAAACCTTGTCAAAAATAACTTGACATTATAGGGAAGAATTTAGCTCTAGGCTTTTATTTAACTCCAATGGTTTATATATCTGCCTTTAGAATAGTACTACACTGTTTCAATTAGTGTAGCTTTATATGGTTTGAAATCAGAAAATATATATCTTCTAGCTTTGTTCTTTTTCAAGATCATTTTGTGTATCTAGAGTCCATATTCCATATTAGGATAGATTTTTTTTCTGAAAAATAAATATATAAATATATGATATTTTCACCTAAAAATATAGAAAAAATATTCTCTGGTAAGAAAGAAAGTAAAAGGAAATATTGAAATGTTATCTTTAAGTCATCAAAAGCTTGGTATCAGAAAAATGAAACTGTTATGTGAGATTATCATTTTTAATTTTGGATAAATTGCTATAATACTAGATGTCAACCACTAAGCCAAGCATGGGAGGGAGGGATGGGGAGAGAATGGGGTGGGGATCGGGTGGGGGCTGACTGGGCGATGTGTGCATGTATGTCTACAAAAGTTTGTATCCCACTATGATGTATGAATACAGTGCACCAAAATATATATATATATATATATATATATATATATACATACATATAAAAAGGTCAGAGTTAATATAATAATCAATGGGAAAAAAGTTTTCTTCTAAGATCCAATAAAAGGCAGTGATGCTCATCTCACTTCTCCTATTCAAGATAATAATAATAGCAAGAGCAATTAGATAAGAAAAAGAAAGTAAAACATTGCTATGTGCAGATGACATGATTCTATTTGTAGAAAACCCTAGAAACTACAGTGAATGAATCCCTGTTAAAATAATTCAGTAAATTTGGATCAATATCAACATACAAAATCAGTTGAATTTCTTTACACTAATAATGACCATCCAAAAGAGAAATCAAGAAAAAAAAATATCATTTCCAAAAGGAAAACAGGGGGAAGGCTCCTTGACATTGGTCTCGGTAATAATTTTTTTGACAGGGTGCCAAAGTATAGGCAAAAAGAAAGCAAGAATAATACAGTGGAAACCAGGTGTAGTAGCACACACCTATTAAACTCAGGACTTGGGAAGCTGAGATAAAAGATCCTCAGGTCCAAGACCAGGGTGAGCAACTTAGAGAAAGCCTCAGTACCTCAGTGAAACCCTGTTTCAAATTTTTAAAAAAGGGCTGGGGGTGTAGCTGAAAGAAAGAATATCCCCTGGGCTCAATCCCCAGAATATATATACACACATATACATATATACATATACATTATATATATATATATATATATATATATATATATATATATACACACACACACACACACACACACACACACACACACACACACACACATGCATATACATACATGGAAATATACAGTGGGATTACATTGCAGCAAAAGAAATTATTTAAAAAATGAAGTCAGCCAATAGGTTGCTGTGTTTATGTATGCCTCTACTATCTTGTACCCCATTAAGATGTATGACTATAATGCACCAATAAAATAAAAAACATTCTCATAATATAGGATCTCCAGTTCTTACAGGTGTTCTTCTAAAACAGAAAATTTGTGAAACACCTGTATCACTTGAAATAAAAGGATCAGGTTCAAGTGCACCATAATTTAGCAAGAAACTGCTTCAAAATAAGAGATAAAATAGGGCCAGGAGTATAGCTCAGAGATACAATGCTCCTGGATTTGATCTCCAGTGACACTACATAAATACATAAATAAATCAATGAACGGACAGCATATTCAGGGCTTAAAATTGACCCCAATATTTTCTCTCAGAGGAAAAACACAACTCCCACAGTAAAATACTAACCTAAATAGGATGCTTCATTAAAAACCACTTCTTTGTTTTGCAGCAAAATTCGAATCACAACAAATGCAGTAGGAAGTAACCACTTTTTGCAACTCATAAACCAGCTATTTCCCAATTTTATATTCCCAAACCACAGGTATATTAAACTGAGCTTCCATTCAGAACGATTATGAGTATCTTGGAAACTCTAAGAATAACTGTAGCCTCCTAAACACATAAAGTTCCTTTGAGTGGCTTCAGAGACTTAAGATCTGAAATAGTTTAATGACCTGTTATACCATGAAAATCATAAATACTGAATGTCTTTCAGATGCCACATGCAAGATTACATCAAAGAAACGAAAAGAACAAAAAGGGTAAGATTCAGAAACAAAGGAGAGACAAAAATGAATAAAAATAGGAAAACAACCTATAAGACAGAGTACAGAATAGAATTCTTTATGCTGTCTCAAGATTCCTATCCCTAATATAAGGTATTTGGGGTTTTTCGGACAACTCTGTCCCTGCCTCAACTTTTGTGTATCATACTATCCTTTGAAAATTTTCTACCCAATTTAAAGAACATTTTAAAAATCAGAAAAACTGCCGGGCGTGGTGGTGCACGCTTGTAATCCCCGCGCTTGGGAGGCAGAGACAGGAGGATTGCGCAGGTTCGAAATCAGCCGCGGGCACTGGCTTAGGAGACTCTGTTTCCAAATAAAAATGTAAAAATAGGTCTGGGAGTGTATCCCGGAGGTAGAAGGGCTTCCAGGAACCCCAGTACCATATATATATATATATTCTGACCCTTATGTGTCACAGCCACCCTTACTGTGGGTGAGAAACTTCCAAAATGCCAAGTGAAATGCGAAATGCTCAGTTTATATATCCTTGCTGTACTCCATACCTGACCTGCTCAGAGGGGCTCAAGATATTTTGCTTGATTACTCTATAAAAGAGTGACTTCAGCATTCCACAGCAGGACAAAGAGATACTCCGTGAACAAGAGTCCACACCAATGATAGCAAAATATTCAAATCAAAAGCTAAACATTCAGGCCTTAGTTTCATATCATGCATTTAATGGACATCTGTAAATTTTGACCATCCATGTATGTCACTTGGAAATCATTTCTCTTATCCATGGAAGTGACCCAAGACCCCCTGCTTCTCAAGACAGCTAGTCAAAGAACCCAATTTCCTTGGACACACATTGGATTACAGCTGTGTCCAAGAAACATGCATGGCAATTTGAGACATTCTGTGGAACTGTTAAACATTAGTGTAAAGTCTTTTTTCATCTTACACTGAAAATCAAATGGGTAATTGAGGTTTTTAAGATAGTGGTGGCCAGTTTGACAGACATGTTATGCCTGAGTAAGTCATCGGAAAAACAAACTCAAAATAGAACTACAGCCAGGTGTGGTGGCACACGCTTTTAATTCCAGTACTTGGGAGGCTGAGACAGGAGAATTGCAGGTTTATGGCCAGCCTCAGCTTAGTGAGGCCCTCTCCAACTTATAAATAAGAGTGGGGGTGTAGCTCAGAGGTAGAATGCCCCTGGGTTCCATCCTCAGCACTACACACACACACACACACACACACACACACACACACACACACACAGAATTACATGCCTGAATCCTCTTTTGGACTATTATTCTAAAATACCAGAATGTACTTCTAAGTCCTGAATGATTGAATTTTTTTCTCTTGAACACAATGCCGATATGTATTTTTTTAGAATCATAGCATTGTAGGTAACAAGACACCATGACTTTCACCCAATGAGAAAACCCATCATGCTTTCAAATGATCCAATTTTTTCCTATTTATTATTTTTTCTAACTTTTTTTCATCATATAAATCAGGAAGGGGAAAAACAGTCACTGTGAAAATTAAGGGAGCTAACAATTGAATGGAACCACAAAATAATGTTGAAGATCCAAAGAAACTTGAACAAAAAAGCTGGAGGAATATACTATCTAATCTGGGCAACAACTTTTTGTATATAGCCTCAAAAGCACAAGGAACAAAAGCAGAGACAAATGGGAATATATTAAGTTTCTGTATAGCAAAGGAAAAAAACAAGAGACAAATTAGAGAATTAGAAAAGTACTTGCAAATTTTACATAATCTGATTGAGATTAATACCCAAAATATTTAAGGAATTCAACCTGACCCCCAATGAAAATGGACGAAAAAGTGGAATACACTTCTCAAAACATTCAAATATTCAACAGGTAGCCAAGTGTGGTGGCGCACACCTGTAATCCCCACACTTGGGAGGCTGAGACAGGAGGATCGCACAGGTTCAAAGCCAGTCTCAGCTACTTAGTGAGGCTCTCAGCAACTTAGTGTGACCCTATTTCCAAATAAAATATAAGTCTGGGAGTATAGCCCAGAGGTAGAAAGTCCCTGGGTTCCAACCCCAGTACCACCAAAAAAAAAAAAAAAAAAAAAAAGTCACCACGTATAGGAAAAATGCTCAACATCACTACATGAGTAAAAACCAAAACACCACCTTACTGCTATTGAATGGCTATTACCAAATGAAAAATCAGGCAGTGTTGTTGAGGATAAAGAGAAAAGGGAACCCTTGCACCTGTTTATGGCAATATAGAGATTTTTCAAAATAATAAAAATAAAACCATTGTATGATTTATCAATCTCCTGAGTATATATCGAAGAAAATAAAACAGGTATGTCGAAGAGACTTCAAATCTCAAAAGTACAGAATAAGCTGGGTGTGGTGATGCACTTGTAATCCCAGGATTTGGGAGGCTGAGACAGAAGGATCGTGGGTTCAAGGCCAGCCTCAGCTACTCAGTGAAGCCCTTTGCAATTTAGTGAGACCCTGTTTCAAGAAAAAGAATAAAAAGTAGGGTTGAGGGTACAGCTCAGAGGTACAATGCCTTTAGGATCCATCTCCAGTACCGCAAAAAAAAAAAAAAAAAAAAAAAAAAGTACAGAATAGAACAGTGGCTAGGATGAGAGAAAGGAAAACTGTCAGGAGATTCGTAATTACAGCCAGGCAGAATGAGTAAGTTCAAGAAATTTACTGTACAGCAAAACAATTGTAGTATTTTATTCTTGAAAGATGCAGATTGCATGTTTAATGTTCTTAGCATGAAAATAATTATGAGATAACACAATTGTTAGCTAGATTTAACCATTCCAGTGTGTATACACTTCAAAATAATGTACACAATGCAATTAAGCAGTGTTTTTTTACCTAATGCTTTGACAACTCAGTAATTGCTAGATTTTAGGATATACTACTGGGTACTAAGCTCATATCACCTATAATCTGACCCTAAGTGGATAGATTCTGAAGGAACATCAGAGGCTTATTGAAGCATGAAGAAAACGTCCATGTTGATGTTTAAAATCCTTAGTAGAAACTATCACCACCATTTGAGACATTAATTTACATTCTATTGCCCTTTTAAAAGTGAAGAGGTGACTCTTTGGGAAAAGTCATACAAATATGGGTTAGATCTTGGACCTATCAACTAATACTTCATAATACTGAACAAATCTACTAGACTCTACTTGTTTTTCAACTATAAAAATAGAAATTGGGATGTTATATATACACAAAATAAGATATTATACAGTAGCAAAAAATGCATGTTGCATAATAAATGTTCGATATGATTTATAGCTTAATACTACTACTATTTCTGGGACACAGCTTTTAATATTACCCAAATTATTATGGGTCATTTCAAAAAATACCATTTCCCATTATTCCTGCAAGTCTCAAAAATACTTCAGCATTTAAGAACTTAAAAAACAGCAGATACTATAGGGTGCAACATACTGACAAATACAAAATGTAAGTGCAATGCTAGAAACCTGATTTTCTAAGAGTTAAATGCTCTTTCCTCAGAACCACATAACATAGTTTGAGCATAAAAGCACAGGTTTTATTCTGAGACAGGTAAATTACTCACTGCAAAGAAAATATTCTAAATACTAACTAGCATGACTATGAAAGCAGTACAACTGTAACATTAAGTACCCTTTAAGAGTGAAGTTTTTATTTCTCTTTTGGCCAATAAATACAGGTTAAATGTAAAAATGTACTATGATTTGGTAGAAAATATAACTAGGAATCTAACACTTTTCCTTAAGAAGTAACCAAATATTGGTATTCAACTTTATAATGGCCAAAATTTGGAGTCCAAGTCTAGAAGTTGAAATGCAAAAATTTATAAATTTATCTTATGTGGTTCTATTTCTGTCACAACAGAAATAGTAGGAGATACTGAGAGTAAATATATGGAATTAACTGTACCATGATTAAATTTTGTCTGTTTAGAAAGTAAACAGAAAACTATAAAGTAGTTCACTTATAGATGAAAACAGACAGAAAATATAAAATAACAAATCTGTAATCAGTGCGGACTCAAAAATGTTATCAGATATATAAATAACCAAAATACTAACATAATTCTATCATGTAGTATGAGTTCTTATATTAAAGGAAATATTTTTATGTTCACTAATATATAATAAAGTGGCAATCAGACAAGAAAGAAATACAACAGTGAAGTGTCAATCTTTACCAATTTATTTTATACAAAACAGTAGCAATGTAGAATATGGGAATCATCTTCCGCTCACACACGCAAGTTGTGAACATTCCAAGCCAATGTATACAGTTTAGAGGGGAAAGCTAAACAATAGCATCAACCATGCTACTGAACATAGGAATCTTTTCCTTAGAGATTAAAAATTAGATAGCAATGTCTTCTTAATATTGCTCTCATCATTGAAGACTGAAGAAAAATAAAAAGTGACTTTATAAGTTTTTAAAAAATGAGGGAAGAGAAATCAACAGGTTGCTATAACACTGCCATATACTCAAACCATCATACTTTAATTTTGCATACTTGATAGCAGCATTATTTTCACTGAACCGTGTGTAACTACGTGTAGAAACACATCAAAGGAAAATACCATGGCAGTTACCAATAAAGATTTGAAAGAACAAAAAATAATTCTAGGATGAACAAGCTGTAAGATGAACATTTTTGAAGAGTGAATCAATATCTACATTCTTGGACTGTTCCATTCTGCTCCAACAGAAGTGTCAACTGTCAACTGTGCATATTTGGCGGATTTGAGTTTTTCCAGTTCTTAATATACTGCATGCTTGGAACAATGGGGGTAATAATAAATTCTTCTACGCAATGAACATTTAAGGAGACAGCTGAAAATAAATTTACTACTTGTAAACACACAAAAAAAATACAATATTTTTTTTTCTTCAATCAGTACTTCCAAAAGCATATTATCTTCGATAACGACCTCTCTCCCCTCGGTCTCTGTCCCGGTCACATAATCGCTCTCTTTCTCTTTCTCGATCCCGTCCTCTATCTCGTTCTCTGTCTCTTCTGTTATCTCTAGGGCGGTCTCGCTCTCTCTCCCGATCTCTTTCACGGGGTCTACTTCTCCGACCACTGACAACAGCTTGTGTGCGACGAAGGAAGTCATCCACCCTCATATCATAATCATGCTAGAAAAGGGAAGAAATGGATTAGATATGCCAAAAGTCTAAATGACATATATGAGGTATGGTAGAAAGGTAGAAATTAGAAAAGTACAATAATAAGTTAATTCACAGAACATAATTTTGACATAGTTTAGAAAAAAGTATTTTGTGTCTCACTGATCAAACATCTCCATCAGACTATTTTCAGATCTCTTTGTGCAGCTTCCTATTTAATGACTTTTCCATTTAATCCCTTTAATGAGCTTTAGGCCCCAGTAATTAAGTAGTCATAATCAACCACTGTGCCTACAATGCTGTCAATTGTGCTAAACATAATGTTTTTATGCAACAGCCAATAACCCCTTTTACCTTCCGTAACTACGTAATACAGCAAACTCTACCCACTTCAGGTGAATCTTATGCTTCAAATTTTCTTCCAAATCAAATTATTAATTTGATCTACTACTTAAAAAATGCACTTCAGCAAGACTATGAGCTCTGTTCTTTACAGTTAACAATGCAGTGAAAAATAAAGAGGACAAGAAAGGCTAAGATGAGCAAATAACTAACACAAGGGAAAATTATTAGCTTCCCCTGCTCTAGTCTAAGCTTTTTACTCTGAGTACTCAGCTTACCTTTTCTTCCTGAATTTGATTTTCAGTCAGCGTAAATAAACAAAACGTAAGCTTCAAAACACAATTTCATACTATCTTTCATATATATGTGAATGTTAAAAGCATGGAATATATATACTTATGAATTAACCAAAAAATTACTAATAAAAGTCCATAAATAGAACTTGTTAAAAAGAACAGCTGTACTAAAGTAAAACAATCTTAAAAAGACCTCCTATTTTAAGAATCAAGTTGTCATCTGTGATTCTTAAAACATCACAACCTATTCAATCAACTAAGATTTCATCATACAGAAGCTATATATTTCTTTCCTTTATGTCTGAAAAAGTCCTATCACAACTTAGTCTATTAATTATGATTCTCAAATTGGTTTATACAACATAAGAGGTCATAGAATGATTTCATTTTGAAGAATTACTAGTCTAGAGGACAAGAAAGAAATTACAATACACAAAAAGATCTCAAAAGACAGACTAGAGAGGAAATACCATCTTTTGTGTCCATCTTAAACAATACTACCAAGACTATCATATGTATATTCAAGTGGGTATGTTTCCAGCAAGTAGTTTCCTTTCTTTTAAATTGAAGTACTACTAGGGGAGAAAGAAGCATTTAAAAAGCCAATATTCAAGCTGGACACTGTGACGCACACTTGTAATCCCAGCATTTGGGAGGCTGAGACAGAGGACTGCGATTCGAGGACAGCCTCAGCTACTTAGTGAGGCCCTCTGTAACTCAGTGCGACCCTGTTTCAAAATAAATAATAATAATAATAATAATAATAATAATAATAATAATAATAATAATAATAATAAAATAGGGCTGGGGGTATAACTTGGGAGGTAAAACGCCCCTGGGTCCATCCTCAGTACCGCAAAAAAAAAAAAAAAAAAAAAAGCAGCAAATTCAACACCTCTAGCTTAATATAATCCTAGAAATTGCAAAACTAAAGATAGCTTTTCATTCATTCCATTTTATAAGGTTAAAAGTTTTTAAATTAAATCAATCATGTCAAGTATTTATAACAACCATTTATTAACAGGCAACTATTCTGTAACATCCAGTTGATGCTTGCTAGCATCATAAAAATCACAGATAAAGAGGTGAGGTGAAACATTTCAGTCACTAGTTTTAACAAAATTTGGCAAAATTAAAAATGACAGATTAGATATCATCTGTTAAGATTAAGTAAAAATTCACAAAGAAGCTTACAAATATCTACTGGCAATATTAATTACATAGCTTTAAGATTTCAGCACAGAAAAAAAAATATTGTAGATACTATCTAATAAATAATCCAAAGGTATGACAGGCTATTTTTAATAAAAATTTCTCAATTACTCCAAAAGAGTCTGAAGAAAGAATATCAAATTGTCACCTGGAAACACCATATTTTAATGATCTACACTAATTCTAAGTATCATCACACCTTCACATTTTTGTGCACTTACTACTCGTTTATCTCTGTATCTTGCTTCATGTGGTACTGGGTGATGTCCTGAGTAAGGGGGATGAGCTTGAGGAGGTGGAGCATGGTGCTGATAGTAAGGATGGTGTGGAGGCTGTTCCATTCCTGGGTATGGAGGCTGAAAAGGAAAACCAAATATCTTTGCAAACAAGCCATTCTTAGAATTTCCTTCCAAATCACCACCACCACCAATTCAGTCTTCTGTAGTAGCTATTTACTGGGAAGGCATTATGATTCTTCAAAATATCCTTACTTCTATGTTGAAAACAAAATATTTGTTAAAAACTATAGTAATACAACTTCTAAGATCTAATGTGTTCATTTTTCTACTTGTGTCAAATTCTACAGAAAAACACATGATGCTTACTACCAAGAAACTGACACTGAGTTCCTAAGCAGTTTATACTTATTTAATGTCTCATTTAATTCTCAAAACAAATCTGTAAAATAGGTACTAATTACTGGTTTAAAAAGTGAAAAAATGTCGGGCGGGGGTGGTGCATGCTCGTAATCCCAGCATTTGCAAGGTGGAGACTGGAGAATAGCAGTTGGCAGATAGCCTCAGCTACTTAGCAAGGCCCTTTGCTACTCAGTGAGACCCTGTTTCAAAAATTAAAAAGACTAAAAAATAGGGCTGGGGTTATAGCTTGGGAGGTACAATGCCCCTGAGTTTTATCCCAAGTAAAACACACACACACACACACACACACACACAAAAATAAATAAAAATAAAAATAAAGAAAGAAAAAACGAATCACCAAGCTGTCCACAATCAAGGTGCTTGTTAAGGGGCACAAGAACAGAACAGCAAGCATCCTGATTCCAGAATCAATAATCTAGCTAACTAATATGTATAAATACCCACGCCCACCCACCCCCAAAAATGAAGCAGATAAAACTTTCAATGACATTATAAAATGAATAAAGGGCAAACTAAAGATTATTTTAACAACTGGTGTTACGTTCATATTTAAATATTCAAATATTTGTGCTTGTTAAGGGGCACAAGAACAACAGAACAGCAAGCATCCTGATTCCAGAATAATCTAGCTAACTAATATGTATAAATACCCACACCCACCCACCCCCAAAAATGGAGCAGATAAAACTTTCAATGACATTATAAAATGAATAAAGGGCAAACTAAAGATTATTTTAACAACTGGTGTTAAGTTCATATTTAAATATTTCAAATATCTTATAGACTCAGATGGAAAGTCTCATAATTCATCATCTATTTGTACACAGCAGTATAAAACTGCTAAGATAAAAGTTAGATGAACGATCACAAAATAAAACATTTCAAATAAGAGGAAAGAAATTACTACAATTATGACATCTTTATTTTTTGAAAATTAAAATTTCAGCTATCTTTAGTATCTTAAAATATACTTATGAAAAATGAATATTCAGGTTTGTTTTTTTAAATTTTTTTGTGGGTCTGGAGATGGAACCCAAGGGCATTCGACCTCTGAGCTACACCCCCTGCCCTACTTTTTTTTTTTTTTTTAATTCTTTATTTTGAAACAGGGTCTAAGTTGCATAGGGCCTAAGTAGCTGAGGCTGTCTGCGAACCACTATCCTCCTGTCTCAGCCTCTCAAATGCTGGGATTACAAGTGTGTGCCACCACACCCAGCTATTCGGTTCTCTTAAAAGTAAAAAAATTTAAAAATTTGGAATTATCAAGACTTAACCTTATTGTAAACTGAGAACTAAATTTACTGAGTATTAGATCTGGCATTTGCTAACCTTTAGATGTCTTTTGTAAATTTGTTTTTAATAATCCTATAAAGCTTACACTATTCCATTAAATATTAAACTATACAAGGACAGGCATAGTGTCTATTTCATTTACTACTGTATATACAAAGCAAGCACACTGACTTGCATAAATTACTAAATGTTTGATGAACCAAAGAATGAGCAAATAAATTCCCACTGAATTTTATCTAAAAGGAAAAGATATATTATGAGACTTGTTCCAGGTCACAGCTGGAAAAAGAATGCATATGAACTCAAGCAGAGCTTGTACCAACTAATCACTAGTGCAATGTACTATTATACTATCTCAACTAAGCCTGTTAACACAAAGCAAATTACTTATTAGTCTTTAATTTTAAAAAATAGTATGTAGTTACTTAGCACCATTAAGTCTCTCTCTCTCTCTCTCTCTCTCTCTCTCTCTCTCTCTCTCTCTCTCTCTTTTTTTTTTGCAGTAGTGGGTATGGAACCCCAGGACATTCTACCTACAAGCCACGACCCCAACCCTATTTTTTATTTTGAAATAGGGTCTAAGTTGTCGAGGGCCTCACTAGGTAGCTGAAGTTGTCCAAGAACTGCAATCCTCCTGTCTCAGCCTCCCAAGTACTGGAATTACAAGTGTGTGCCACCATGCCCAGTTTCCATTAAGTCCCTCAACGAGTAACTGTAATCATATTTCTAAGTATTCATAATAGTAGGAACTACAGATGAAGTAAAAACTTAAGAATACAAACCATTCCTTGCCACGGTGGTGGTGGTCCCATGTTATGAAATTCCCTCACATAATCATTGTAGGACTAAAATAAAAGATGATATGTCAATAACAAATAAAAACAAGGACAAAATAAATCAGACCCTTGTTTTATCTACATTAGATATATAAAATTTAATGCTTACCCCATTTAAAAACACATCTCGGCGAACTCCTGAAAATCGTCTGTTGGGAATAAGATTTGTAAAACTAAATTCAGGTAATTCATAAACTAGTTCTAAGAATGTAATTCAAAGCTAAGCAAGAGTGAACCCAACTTACCTGTCTACTTCCTGGTATCGTGGATCCTTTAAATACCCTGTTCAAACATCAAGCATTTTAGTAAATCAAATTTATACTGTGTTATGGCATTTTAATTAAATCTTCCTCACCATCTGTTTTCTTTCCATGAAATATGCACTTTTAAGTGTTGCTACTATTATTATTCTAAGTTCAAAATTTTTTTTTTTTGTCTTTTTTGGAACCAGGAATCAAACCCAGAGCGCCACACCTGCAAAGCAGGAGCTTTGCCACTGAGCTACATCCCACCCAAATTTTCTTCTTAAATAACATGATAATCTAGGAAGTAACTAAATAACTGAGTGATATACCACAGATTTGCAAACTACATGTGCATCTTATAAGTTCATGGCTCAAATCTTATTACACAGAAAATTTCTTCATTGTGTACCATAAGGAAGTAAAGAGCAGAGAATCTATCTTGAGGATACTGAAGATCTCCTTAAAACACATGTTTACCTTCCACCTTGAGTATTGCAGACCTTGCTAAGTTTTAAAAGTACAAACTCAAAGGGAAGGAAAACAAATTGCAAAAGTTGCAAAAATGAAGATGTATACATTTTAAATGAACCACAAGAGAAATATTACCCCCCACCCTTCTTTAAGAATCCAACAAAATAAAGTGTAAAGTATTTGAGTGTCCATAATACTGAGGAAAACCTACATGCAATAGCCAACACAATCTCACATTTTAACAAAGAATGATTCTTATATCAATTCACTTGTTTTATAAGTACTATAATGATCACTAACACCAATTTTCAACAGTTTTATAAGTGTATCATTGTGTTATAAATAAAACCTTTCTTAAATATAGCTTATCTTCAATTCCACTGAGGAACAGACTAATTGAAAAGCTACATTTACATTGCAAACCAAGTATTTTCCTTCCTTTGCAAAATAATGAAGTTTTTTATTTTAAAAAACATACCATAATTTATTTGTTTCCAATTAAAGCTATTCAACACATGAAAGACTAAATATCACATGGAATAAACAGCATAATAAAGGATAAAGTCACTGTTTCTGCCTCACTGCATTTCATCTTGAACACATGTGCAGATAAATTTCTATTTTTGCAAAATTAGCAATTTCAAGTAATTAATATATGAAGATGACTCACACTGGAATTGATTGTAAACAACAATGTAGGGCAAGATTTAGTAATGAGAACTATTAATAATTTCCTAAGGTTTAAGTAGTCATGATCTAAATTTTCTTCACTTTTAAACCCAAAAGACTGTGATAGATGGTTTAATAATTTTAAATCAAATATCTGCAGGATTATAAAATATTAACCTGGTCTCTGGTGAAACTCAGGGGGATAGTCAATCCTTGGTTTCTTTCTGCTGTTATGAATATCATAATCTTCTGGTCGACGCCTACACAAATTAGACACATTAGAAATTAAACCAAAAACTGCTGGCGAACAAATAGCAAAGCAAGAGTTTTTGACAGAGATCAACACAAAGAATAGCTCATTAAGTTCTTTAAATTAACACGTTAATTTTTAGTCAGGAAATTATCTTTAAACTCCTAGGTTTTAATTTCTCAAATACCAATAAACCAAACCTTAAACGTACTGCTGGAAGTAGGTATTCTCTGCAATCTCATGCTACGATGAGACAACTGCAAAGAGTAATCTGATCAAAACATGTAAATCACATTTTGTAGTCAAAACAAGTCAAAATATCCAGTTTAACAATTAAACCCCTTCCCAAATAATATCACCATTCAGGTGAAAAAGAGGGGGGGAAATCATATCATTATTATACAATAAGTAACTCTAAAATCTATATAATCAAGCTTATTAATGTCATTTTAGATTAAGTCTAGGCAAGATTAAGAATTTCATATTCTTCCTCTGCACAAAATTATGCTTTTCAAATATTCATACAGTTTGATGTTTAACAAGAACTAATTTACAGAAGAGTTTAAAAATCTTAATATTTTGCAAAACTGATTTCTTAATAGCAATTATTCCTTCTATACTTAACATTAAGAACTTGTGGGAATTTCTTTCCAGAGACAATGCTTTATAATAAAATTGTCTTTTATAAATGTATAAGTAATAGGCCATGAGTTTTAACAGACTTCATAAAACTAATTCAAAGTGAATTCTTTAGCTGGAAATATGTTACTGTTTGCAGAGGATTGCTCTTTATTATCTTCATAAATCTTGATGGTTAATGTAACACATCATAAAATACACTTCAATATACTTAGCATTTAATAAAGAGCTTAACAAAAAGTCCAAAATATTTAGAAAATATATCTTTTTAAACTTAATGTCAAATAAAAAATGCAGTAACCTAGCACCAATAGTATATCTATTTCTCTGAATACTGACTGCTTTTATAAATTTTTGTTAACATTAGTTCACTCAAACTGCCAAGTGCAATAACCCAAATCCCCCCCAACAGAGTAAAACAGTTGCATCTACAATAAATAGCACTATGAAAATTAAAAGCTGGTTTATAAAAAATAAACATACCGCTTTCTTGTAGTTTGGGGAGTGCATTTACGACCGGTATAAAACATGATAGTAAGAGTTCATAGAGTAGTCCAACTACTGACTTTAAGCTGTAAGCCACATACATAAATGGAGGCCCTGGCAGGCTTGAGAGAAGGTGTAGTGGTGTAATAAGTATAGTTTGCAGTCCATTGCAAAACTGAGGTAAAAACTTCACTTGCATATACTGTATTGCACTGGAAATCTCTTAGATTAAAACTTCAAAAGACATCTTGGTGCTCAGTCCTTTTAGGCCAAAAGTAAGGGGCTCTGCCAGGTTTCCTCCTACCTACTCGACAGTGTCCTTGTTAGGCTCAAAGGAATGGGGCTCTTGTTGTATTATCTGTACCTACCACAGGATGTTTCCACCAAAAGGAAACTTAACCAAAGGTTTCATCCCATCAACCACACATCCAATAGTCTGTAGCAGAATATTTTAGATTTAGCTGTATGCAAATCTATACAGGGGAAGGTGATGGGTAGAAGGGCTTAAATCAGTCCTTTGCAAAGACTTCTCTCCAATTCTGTAACAAGTTAAACCCCCTTTTCCTGGAAAATGCTGTTTAGTTCATAAGGTAGTGATCAATAACCATGGCGATCCTCTAAAAACACTTTAAGTCCACAGGTACTGCCAGCATCTGGAAAAGTTGTAAATAGACACAGCAACAGCCCTTCGTTTTGGTTTGTTGCCGGGTCTCCCAGGGCCACTTGATCCCCTTTGGAAAGAACCTATTGGTTTCAGAAGCTCAGCAAGATGTGTGAATTCACTGGGTACATGTTAGAGAATATCTGGCAATGGGGTTAATAGATCACGGTGACAAAATTTCAAACAGTCCCAATAATGCTCCTCTTGAATATCAAAATAACTTAAAATATTTTATCCTCTAAATGAGGCGTCATCTTCTGCAAAAATATTAGTGATCCTTTATAAAAGTCCCATATCTGATAAGGTTTATCCAGAGACACACCTGAAAGAAAAGGCTTTTTACAAAATATTAACAATTTTTGCAAATAGACTTCCTCCTCTTCCTCCTTTCTAGCCTGTTGTTAGCAAAAAAGGCCTACCTCATTCACATGTATACTTTATTATGAGAAACTAATCTAAACTGGCCATCACTCTTTAGCAAATATTTTTTTCTGCATAAGGAAAGATCCCCATTTTCCTCTTGAAAATCACTGAGACCAAGGTGACAATGTGAAATCCTCAATGAAGCCACAAACTAGTCCATGCAGCTTGATTTGAGGATTTTCTTTTTCTTCTTTACCGCAGGACACACTTTTGACGAATCACATTCCTCCATCATGTTATCCTGATAAATGTGCCTATTATCAGTCCAAAGAACGTTTCTAACCTTCCCACATCCCGGACTGGTTCTCGACGGGATGGACGTCCTCTTGATCTGGGCTGAGAATGCATTCTTCTCTTGTGACGCATTTTATGAATGACCTGATACAAGTCAATACTTTCATCAGGGGGAAATAGAAGACAAAGCTGGGTTCCACATTGAAGTTCAATTTCCTAGAATAGGAAAGTAGCAATTTATAAAAAAATGACAGAACAATATTTTCAAAACCTTGTATTTCTCTGATATCTAAGAATTGAAAATAGAATTTCCAGTTAAATACACAAGTGCAGTTGCTTAAAACTAGCAGTCACCTTCTAAAATCAAAGAAACATTTCTTTGTACAAAATACAAAAATACCAGGTAAGAATAATCTATCTTAATACAGTGGAGGAAAAATATGTGTCTGCACCAACAGATTTCATAATTATAAACCACTAAATGTACTGAAATACATCAGAGTAACTACAAAGGCAGAATAGCCCATAATCTTTAGAAAATTTAGTCTTTTAGTTACCAACATTCTCACTTTTTTTTTTTTTATGGTGGTACTGGGGTTCCTGGAAACCCTTCTACCTCCAGGCTACACTCTAAGGCCTATTTTATATTTTTATTTGGAAACAGGGTCTCTTAAGACAGCAAGGCTGGCTTCGAACCTGAGTGATCCTCCAGTCTCTGCCAACCAAGCGTGGGGATTACAAGCACATGCCACCACTCCCAGGTCAACATTCTCACTTTTAAGAAATGAAAACAGTAATATTATTTATGGTTCACAATCATATGTGAGATCTATAATGATCAAAGGTTGGATTTACTTTAAACACTATATATAATTATATAGTGTTATAATTGTATATTACTATATATAATTTCATTTGCAGACTTTAAAACCTCAGTGTCTGTGTGTGCGCACTGTGGTTGTGGTGTGCATCTTTTCGGAATGCTACTTTTTAATCAGAAAACATCAGCAAAAATGCTAATTGGCAATTCTAAAAATTATTCCCAGGTACAGTATTTATTAAATAATGATAATATGAAAGCTACTTGCCAGGTATAGTGGTGCACACTTGTAATCCCAGCAATTGAGAGGCTGAGACAGGAGAATCTCAGTTAAAAGACAGCCTCAAGTATTACTTAGTGAGGCCCTTTGAAACTCAAGTGAGACCCTGTTTCAAAATAACAAAAAAAAAAAAAAAAAAAAAGGGCTAGGAGTATAGCTCAGAGGTAGAATGCACTTGGCTTCCATCCCCAGTACCGCAAGGGAAAAAAAAAAAAAAAAAAAAAAAACCCTACTTAAAATCAGGCTATTTCTCTTTAACCAATTTCCCCTTTAATTTTATTAATCAAAATACCACAGAAGCCAGACGTGGTGACTCACACTTGTAATCCCAGCATTTGGGAGGCTAAGACAAGAGAAACATGGTTTTTAAATGCCTGTCAATGCCAGGCATGGTGGTGCACGCTTGTAATCTCCATACTTGGGAGGCTGAGACAGCAGAATTGCACAGGTTCAGATTCGAAGCCAGTCTCAGCAACTTAGTGAGGCTCTCAGCAACTTAGTGAGACCATGTTTCCAAATAAAAAATAAATAGGAAGCCGGGCGTGGTGGCGCACGCTTGTAATCCCTGCGCTTGGGAGGCTGAGACAGGAAGATTGCACAGGTTCGAAGCCAGCCTCAACTACTCAGTGAGGCTTTCAGCAACTTAGTGAGACCCTGTTTCCAAATAAAATATTAAAAAAAAAAAAAAGGTCTGGGAGTATAGCCCAGAGGTAGAAAGCCTCTGGGTTCCACTCCTAGTACCCCAAAAAATAAATAAATAAAAAATAAATAGGTCTGGGAGTATAGGCCGGAGGTAGAAAGCCCCTGGGTTCCACCCTAAGTACCACCAAAAAAAAAAAAGAGAGAGATTTTCTAGAGCAGTTGAATAAATGTATGTGTTGTTTGGGTACTAGGGATTGAACTAAGGGACATTCCAACTCGATGCTATTTTTAAAGTTTCCTAAAGTTATTGAGTCTGGCCCTGAACCCAAGTACTGGAAAATAAAGCTGTGAACCACCACGTCCAGTATAAAGTTAAGTGTTTTTGAAAGATCAATCAAAACAACAAACCTGTCCATCACGTCCGATCTTTACTGGCTTATGTTCATTCCAAGGATTGGTGAGATGAGCCGACTTAGTGAAGGGTAATTCACGCCTAAATGCAAAGTAGTATCAATTATATTCTTTTGTAGAGTACCTTAAGAGCCTTTTACTATTTCAGTAGTGAATCCCACTATGTTGTAATTTATATATGACTAAAATTTAAAAATAACTTATACTGGTAGGGCATATTATTCCTTAGAGAACCCATCAGAGACTAGCCTCCTATTCTCTAAAGTTTTCTCAAAAAAGAAAAAAAGGGGAACAAACACGAATAATAATACAAATGCTTCATGACTTAATAGTTTTATATCCCAATAAATCTATTGTTGAAAATAACAAGAAAAAACTATAATATATCCAGCCTATCAAACCATCATAGCTTAGTAACATAGTACAATGTAGGGTATGTGTTTACCCTCATGATAACACCGCTTACTGGGAGCTATAGCTCACTGTCCTCAACACCTATCACTAGCCTGGGAAAAGATCAAAATTTGTAGTTTCTTTTGAATGTGTATCACTTTCATATGTCTTTAAAGTCAAAAAAGTCAAGCCATTGTTAAGTTGAGGATCATTTGTAGAGTGCTTAAGACCACGGGTTCAAGAAACAATACAATTCAGGGTTTATACCCTTGCACTCTTATTTTTCTTGGTACTGGTAACTAAACCCAGGGGGCATTACACCACTGAGCTGCAGCCCCCAGCCCTCTTTAATTTTGACATAGGGTATTGCTAAGTTACTGAGTCAAACTTGTTCCTCCTGTCTCAGCTTCCTGAGCCCTAAAATTATAGGTATGTGCCACCATACCTAGGGTTCTCTTTTTTAAGTCTAAGTGTCTTCATTTTATAAAGTAAATCATTGTTTGGACAAAATAATCAATCTTAGCCAGGACAATGCAGAAAACTGTGATGCCTTAGGCAAAACAAGTCTCAGAATAAGTTAAGAGAAACCACAGGGCTCATGGTCTAGTAAGGCATCATCCTTTATTCTTTCTTCTTGGTACCACAGTTAAAGAACAGGCAATCTAACAGTTAAACATTTTGAGCAGAGAAATGAAGGCTTACAGGTATGACTTTACTGTGAATGCTCCAGAGAACATAGGAGGATCCCTCAGAACTAAGCCATACTGCAAATGGGGCAAATTTAACAACAAAAAAAGAACATAACACTGTGAAGTTTTCTCTTATATGCTGGACAATGGTTTTAATATTAATTTTTTTTTTTACGAAAATAATGGAGTAGCCAAAAGAAACAAGAAATGGATTATATGAAATAGATATGAGTGAATAAAAGGCAGTCAATAAATTTAATTCTGGATGAATAACATTTAATAAATTATGGCTTTATATTTAGCAATTTCCAGGCAATGACTTTGTATGACTTCCTTTCTTTGCTAACATGCATTCTATCTTGTTTCAAACTTCCATGTAACTAAAAGAATGAAACTGCCGGGCGTGGTGGCGCACGCTTGTAATCCCAGCATTCGGAGGCTGAGACCTGGAGGATCGTGGTTCGCAGACAGCCTCAGCTACTTAGTGAGGCCCTCTGTAACTCAGTGAGCCCCGGTTTCAAAATAAAGAATAAAAAATAGGGCAGGGGCTATAGCTCGGAGGTCAAATGCCCCTGGGTTCCATCCCCAGACCCGAAAAAAAAAAAAAAAAAAAAAAAAAGAATGAAACCCTTAAGTATTCAAAAAATTTAGGGTAGGCCTCAGAATTCATTATTTTAACAATCAGATGTTACTGATACAAGTGGCCCAGAAACCACACCTAAAGAACCTTAAGTCAAATTACTATTGAATCTAAAATGTGCTTCAATAAGTCTAATAACTACTATATCTGAAAAAAATATTAATAGCAATTATTATTATTGATGGTAAAGCCCTAGCATTTACTTTTATGAAAGTTTAATCCTTTTAGTTCTGAAAGTATAATTCTCATTTTATATAAAAAAATTAAATGCTGAGCCAATGGTTCATGCCTTGTAATCCCAGTACTTAGGAGGCCGAAACAGAAAGATTGCACAGGCTTCAGACCAGAGTGCAGTAACTTGTCAAGACTGGTTTCAAAAGAAAAAAAGGCCGGTGCTGGGGCCAGCGGCCGACATTGGAGCCTTCCATGAGGCAAGGCCACTACTGAGGCCTCCGAGGCCGGGATCGGAGCCTGCCGAGGGGTTAGGCCGGTGCTGGGGCCAGCGAAGCCAGGATCGGAACCTGCAGTGAGGCAAGGCTGGTGCTGGGGCCTCCGAGGCTGGGATCGGAGCCTGCTGAAGGGTTAGGCTGGTGCCAGAGTCAGCAAGGCTGGGACAGAACCTGCCTTGAGGCTAGGCTGGTTTGGGGGCGAGCGAGTCCAGAATCGGGGCCTCTCATGAGGCAAGGCCACTGCTTGAGCCAGTGAGGTTGTGTGCTTGTATATACTCTCAAGCCTTGTATTCCAATGTGATATATGATTACAATACACCAATAAAAATAAGTTTAAAAAAAAAAAAAAAAGGCCGAGGGCTATAGCTCGGTGGCAGTGTTTCTGGGTTCAAACTCCAGAACCACAAAAACAAAACAACAACAAAAAAAAAGAAAATGTGACTTATACCAAGATATATCAATGTTATAAATATCAAGTTCCCCCCCCAGAACTTAAAACCACTAAAAGCCCCAAACTTTCTGCTCAGAATTGTACATCCTATTTTAGTAGTGTGAACAATTTCGATTGTTCTTAAAATGTCTTCTGCTGTTACATAAATTTCAAACAAGTTAGCAAAATAGCTAGTAATAAAAAATGTGTCTCTTCTAAAAACTCATCACACCAGTTTTTTTCCTTAAAAACTGTCACCAGACTTTTAAACTTTATAATTGCAACCTTTATTTCTCATAAAATATGTATTTTTAAACCCTAGGAGTAAGAGTTGCCTACCAACCCAACACGACATTCCAAAACTGTATTTCTAATATTTTGAATGTTTTATCTTTCTATTTTGTTATAGAAACAATTATTTCTGTATATTATATTTAAGAGACAAAAAAAAAATTTTTTTTGGTGGTACTGGAGATGGAACCCTGGGGTCTTCTACCTCTGGGCTACACTCCCAGAGCAATTTTTTTGTTTTTATTTGGAAACAGGGTCTCTTAAAGGTAGCATGGCTGGCTTTGAACCTACAGGATCCTCCTGTCTCCACCTCCCAAGCGCAGGGATTACAAGTGTGAGCCACCATGCCTGGTGGTGACAAACCATTTGCTTATCCAAATTTATACTCAAAAAAAATTTAGATGGCTTCAAATATTCCTTATAGAAACTAATGTTTCGATGAGTATTTTCTGCATGTAGCTATTGACTATTAAATCAACAAACTTACATTATTTCTATGCTATCATGACCCATTATCTTCATAGTTCTTTATTATCCTATAGTAAAAGTTTAGACTAGTCCTCACTATTCATATTCATTGCTGTTTGTTCTTCGAATTTTTAAAGTGTATCCCTATTCAACACCTAAACCTTCCCTCAATGTTTTCTATACTCTTCCTTATGTTAGTCTGCTTTCCTAAATATAAACAGCATTTTTTCATTCTTCATTCTTAACCAATTCCTCTATCACATTCAAAATCTATTACCCTATGACAACTTATAACTCATAAAGAAGTCATATAATACCTTACAGATATTTAAAATTGATTTGAGGTGATATTTGTATATCATAAAAACTGATTTACATAATTAGCTTATGTATAGTAATTTGACAGGAATCTAAAATTAGTAGTAGTAATTCAGTGTTCAAAATATGTCTTTAAAAGACACTTGTTCCCAACTAAATCAGGTGCCTACAAAATTGCTATCCAAGTCAAAGGGTAATTATTTTCCCCATTCCAGTAACTAGGATGTTAAAATCATTAAATGTACATAAATGTGCCAACATTCCAAGCAGCATAAATATCCAAAATTAAATAAATCTTTTCATTCTATATTAGATTAAAGGCAGTGACAAGAATATTTTTATATTAATACTGTTAAATTTCATGGATCCATTATCAACATAGGAATGAGTCAAAAAAAAAGGTAAAAGGAGGAAAAGAGTAAAGAACTAATCACTACTGAATTTTTACATTATTCCCAACTGATAGCAGCCCATTCAAACCAAGAACAACTATAATTATGTACACTAAGTAAAATTTACCTGCATATCCAGTCAATTTTAAAGACACCTCCCAGCATTTTAGCATTCATTCCTGCTGGAAGAACCCAGTGTATAGGAGATCCTCCATGGTGTGATTCTGAAGAGAGTCTTGCAAACCCTAAGAAATCATACCACAAAAATAATATGTAGGTGCCAAAATAACTAATGTTTCTATATGACCAAATTATTTTTATTCTCACCTTGAAATTTTCCACTTTCCCTGACAGAAAATATTAAGATAACACTTCTTGCAGATCTGAACGCAACATTTAATTTCTTCTCATTCACAGGCAGCGTAGACCATACACCCTATACAAATAATGTAAAGGCCACAGATTGAATTTATCTGCAATTCTAGTTATATTTACAAAAGAACAAAGGCGGCTGATAAGCTTTAAATTCAAGAAAACTCTAATGAAGAAAGGTCATACTCATTAACTATCAAAAGAAGGTAATAATTATTTACAAAGTAACTCAGGAAAATATGGAGAAAATTGTCAGCTTTACAAAATCATTAAAAGAACTAGTGAACATGGTAAGTCAGAAGCAAATCGTAAAGTTTATATGATCAAATTATTTATGATAAAGCCAATCACCTTCAATTATTTTTAAATCACAACTTACTGTAGGGGGGGAGCATACTATCAAATAATTTAATGTGATTCCTGTCAGGAAACCCATTAAGCGAAGAAATCGTCAAGATTCTAACATTTCTCAAATTTTTCTCCTTTAGGATCAGATTTCTACATATCAATAAATTGAAGAAGCCTCTGTGTTTGCCTACAGTTGCGATATAGTTGTTTACTGATTTCTGAATCATTTTAAACAATTCTTCATGGAAGATAAAAAGAGATGGATTGATAAGGTAAGACAGAAGCTCCAATTCAGCTCTCACTAATTTGCTCTACATCCTGTCAGGCGTGGTACCACACGCTTGTAATCCCAGCATTTGGGAGGCTGAGACCAGAGGATCACTGTTTGTGGACAGCCTCAGCTACTTAGTAAGGCCCTTTGCAACTCAGTGAGACCCTGTTTCAAAAATTTTTAAAAAGGCTAAAAAAAATAGGGATGGGGGTGTAGCTCGGAGGTACAATGACCCTGGGTTCCATCCCCAGTACCGCAAAAACAAAACAAACAAAACAAAAAACCCCTACAAGTTTGCTTTCCCATTAAGCACTTAATTACTTCAGTCTAAACCTACTTCCACTGAGGAGACTACCCACTATATGAATTAGAGTACTGTTGCCTTCTGTTTATAAAGTTTTATCGGTAACCCTTTAAGTTAGAAACATACATTAATACTGACAGAAGAAATATGGCTAGTAGTATGTTTTGACTTTAGTTTTAACATTCTGGTTACAGCTGAAAATGTTGCTCAATTTAATTTAAACTAAAAAAATATGGCTAGTAGTATGCTTTAACTTTAGTTTTAACATTCTGATTAAGCTAAAAATGTTGCTCAATTTAATTTAAACTAAAAATTGCAAAATATAATAGGTGGTATAACACACAAATGTATTTTCTAGTTAAAAAAGAAAATTAAGATCTTAAAATATCCTCTAGCAACTGGGCATGTCTTTTTCTGTCAAGTCTTGAGTGGACCTTTAAAGGTAACTTCTCCATTTTCTTCTAAATCCAAGTGACCTTTCTTCTAAAAGAGAGTGAGAGAGACTCTCTCTCCATAAAGAAATGGTTTTTAAAATGAGCAAGGAGCCAGGTGCAGTGGTGCACACCTGTAATCCTAGTAGTACCTAGGAGACTCAGATAAAAGGATCTCTGATTCAAGGCAAGCCTCAGCAGCTCAGAAAAGACCCTATTTTAAAATGAAGAAATAAAATAGGGCTGGGGGTTGTAACTTGAAGAGAATGTTCCAGGTTCAACCTTCATTACCAAAAAAAAAAAAAAAGCTAAAAATAAGTATCATTATAAAACAAAAAGTTAACAAAAGAAACTTTTTAAAGTGTTAACACAATAGAATATTAGAAACTGGATATAGAAAAAATATATCACAGATTTTTTTGGGGGGAAATCCTCAAATGTGAGATTGCCTACACCTAGCCATAAATCAGATTCTGAGTGACAATTGAGTTATAGATCTTTAAAGTTTGAATTAAAAGCACAGTATCTAATTCTATTGGACACAATTCAAATCTGCTTTTCCACTTAAAAATTTCAAGATTAAGACAGTTTCAACAAAACTGATGCCAATACCTTAGCTTTGGCAAGAGACACATTCTCATGATTGTTACTCTTTATGAGGAAAAATCTTGCATCCTGAAGAACATATTTGAGTTTACTGGTTTGATCTGAAAAAATAAAAATAAAAAACCCAAACTGATTAACAACAGACTATTATCACATAATAGGATATAAACTGTAAAACCTGAAATTAGCCCTCCACAACCCAGCTAAATTTAAAGCTCAACAATCACCCATTCAATCTGGAAAACTAAGCCACAACATGTGAAAAAGCAAAGCTAAGAAAAGACCAGCATTGTGCAAGAAGGTAAACCTAACGTAGTGATGTTCCGATATATATAAGTATGATAAGTATGAAAATATTTCCATAAATTTTTATAAGATTCAAAGATTGATATTAGACCATTATGCATTATGTTGTCAAAAACACACACCTTGCTGTGTCCAAAAATACCCTAAAGTGTTTGGTATTGTTCAAAAGATACGCAGTAGAAGTACAAATGGAGCATATAGGTTAAGAAAGACACTTTTTTTTAAATATATCAGAACATTACTACATTAAAAACATCAATGAAGAACCAATAAGGCAAAATAATGACTTTATGAAGCATG
The DNA here is from genome assembly GCF_963383645.1 of Muscardinus avellanarius. Classification (NCBI taxonomy): domain Eukaryota; kingdom Metazoa; phylum Chordata; class Mammalia; order Rodentia; family Gliridae; genus Muscardinus; species Muscardinus avellanarius. The sequence goes on from NC_137791.1 coordinate 83,344,117, forward strand.
CAATGAAAACAATTTCAAATTTAAATGATACCTTTTCGGACAGCACGAACGGAAGATGATAATTTCTCATGCTTCTTTTCTGAACCTGTATTTAGCCAAAGTACATTTGTTCAGATTGAGCTTTAATAGAGATAAGACAAAATTTCTACAGTCTTGTCACATAAAATTCTCATTCAAGACAAATTATTCTTCCTGGCGCACCCACACACACAAAAAAATACTTCTCAATGTGTACGAGTGTTTTGTTTTGGGGTTGTTTGAATTTTTTAAAATATATTTGAGCAATTTCCCACTCAGAAATCTAGTCACTGAATCATCATCTTCCAAGAAAAAAAAGTGAAAATTCCACTTAAGCAGTAACAGAACAGGATTAAAATAAGAAAATGCTTAGTTTTCTCTAGAATTACACTGAACATGCCAAAAATCAGTAATAATGGACATTAACAGTTCACACTAAATAAACTATAGCCTCCACACACTTTCTAAAGCAGATTACAATAGAATCATTCAGATATGATCACAAATAAATGGTATCACCTGCATATGACTCTGATGCAGAACTTCCACTTCTATCAAATACAATTGGTGATATGCCTCTGGCTCTCTTCCTTTCCTTCTTTTTCTCATCTTAAAAAAAAAAATCATGTTTTAAAAACATCAAAATACAGAAACTAACACAGGTATTCAAAGAATGTATCATTATATAGTTTTTACAAAGATCACAAGGTGTCCAATTTTAAAGAAATTGTTGAAAAAGCAAACATCTTATGAATTTCAATCAATACAAGCACAACGATATACATGAGAAATCAAGTACTTAGTTACTCTCTATATAAAATGTCAGTCTTAAATTCTAAGGGGTTAAAAACCTGTAAAAAGTGAATAATTTTTTTTTCACTAAAATTTTCTAAGCTTTCTATGTACCAGGTAACAGTCTTTTGTTTTAACTATGCTTATATCTTCATCACAATTCCAACTACAATTTCTTTCTTTCTTTTTTTTTTTATTGGTACTAGAGATTGAACCCAGGGGCATTTTACTTCTGAGCTAAACACCCAGTTCTTTTTTAATTTTAAAACAGGGTCTCAAAAAGTTGAAGTGGCTAGCTTCTAACCTGTAAGCCGCCTATCTCAGTCTTCCAAGTACTAGGATATGCCACTATACCCAAGGTGTGTGTGTGTGTGAGAGAGAGAGAGAGGGGGGGGGGACACAGAGACAGACTGGGGATTGAACCCCCAGAAAAATTCTTCCTCCAAGCTCAGCCCTCAGGCCTTTTTTACTTTGAAACATGGCCTTATTAAGGCTGACCTCAAACCTGAAATCATACTTTCTCATCCTCCAAAGTTTGGCATGTGCCAAACCTGAGTCTTAAGATGTCTGATGCCAGGCGTGGTGGCCCATGCTTGTAATCCCCACGCTTGGGAGGCTGAGACAGGAGGATCTACAGGTTCACAGCCAGTCTCGGCTACTTAGTGAGGCTCTCAGTAACTTAGTGAGACCCTGTTTCCAAATAAAATATAAAATAGGTCTGGGAGTATAGTCCAGACATAGAAAGCCCCTGGGTTCCATCCCCAGTGCCACCAAAAAAAAAAAAAAAAAAAAAAAAAAAGAAAGAAAGAAAAAAAGATGTCTGATGAGGAATAGCTTTCCAAATGGGGAAAAAAAATACACAGCATAGTGATTCTGTTACCAATGCTTTTTTTTTGTCTTCAATTACATTCCATTCCCTCCCTAGAGTCTTTTCAAATTTTAAGTTTATGTCTAAAATCTTAATGATCACCTGTGTATTACTATAAGAAAGCTGGGAGTCTTTAGTACAAAAAAGGTTTGAATTACCCAGCACATAAGAACCATTTCAAACTTAAGTTGTAACTTTATAAGCATATACATGACTTAAAATAGAAGTAAGCTCCTCTACCTCTTGCCATTTTAATTATACCATGACAATAAACTCCTTAATTCTTCAGCTAGGCAGTAAGGAGTAAGAAGGAAAATACATACATTATTTTCATAAAAACAATGATAAGCTGAAAAACAATAATCAGTGATTAATACATACAATATTCAACTGCATGTCAGCTAATTTAAAAGCTCTAAATAATTTCCCTTAATCCTAAGAGCAAACTCATAAAAGTCTCCTTTACAGGTGAGAAAACCTCACCTTACTTTGCCACAGTCCCACAAACTTAAAAACACATCTATCGCTTGAGAGTACAAACCCTGATCTCTCTTCTTACTGAGGAAAAAAGTTATTTTATTACTATTCTTTAAAGGAGGGGTTACCAAGATTTAGCCAGCTTTTTGGTTCTTTTTATTATTTCTTTCAGAAGTTGTACCACATTTCTTTTAATTTTCTCCTTGAATATTTCTTCCAAGACTCTAAGCCTTATGAATTGATGAGCCTGAGGGTAATATATTTATGTTTAGAATCTTTTTTCCTTAAAAATTTTATTTCCAGCCAGGTGTGGTGGCACACATTTGTCCCAGTACTTGGTGGGGCTTAAAAAAAAAAAAAAAAAGAAAAAAGAAAAAGGATTGCAAGTTTGAGGACAGGCTCAGCAAGAAGTAAGACTCTCATGAACATAAAGACTGTTTCAAAATAAAACTAAAACAGGGCTGGGGGCGTAGCTAGGAGGTAGAATGCCGCTGGGTCCAATCTCCAGGACCACAAATAAATAAATAAAAATAAAAAATTATTCCTTATTTAATTTTTATTGGTACACTGTAATTACACAATAGTGAGATGCATAATGATTACTTCATACAGGCACATAAAATTACTTTGTCTGGTTCCTTCCCCAGGAACTAGGGAACATCATGTTAAGTGAGATCAGCCTGACTCAGTAAATTAAGGGCCATATGGAAGCTAGAGGAAAAAAAAGAAAAATAAGGCATGGTGGTGCACATTTGTAATCTCAGTACTTGGGAGGCTAAGAAAAGAGGATTGCAGGTTTGAACCAGCCTGAAGAGCCTATCAACATTCTCAGTAACCTAGCTAGACTGTTATAAAACATAAAAAAGGGCCGCGGGTATAGTAGAATGCACCTGGGTTCAATCCTCAGAATCAAAAAAAGGAAAGAAAAGGGACCTCATAAATATTTAGGAGTGAGAACACTACAATACTGGAGGGGAAGGAAAAGGAAAATCTAGCACTATGAATGGGGGCAGGAGGGAGAGTAGCTGTCAAGAAGAAAAAAGACCAAATAAAAAGAGTATCTTGTTTATAATCCCAGTACTTGAGAGGCTGAGAGAAAGATCCGTGTTCAAGGAGAGCCTCAGCTACTTAATGGGACCTGCTACAACTTAATGAGGCCTTGTTTCAAACTAAAGAATAAAAAATAGGGCTGGGAGTGTAGCTCAGAGGTAGAACACCCCTGAGTTCCATACCGAGCACCGCAAAAAAAGGCTATCTTAACCAGGTGCAAGAGCATATGTATGTAATTCCAGTACTAGGGAGGCTGAAAAAGGATCACAGTTTCAAAGACAGCCTCTGCAATTTGGTGAGATCGTTTCAAAATGAAAAACAGAAAAGGGCTGAGATTGTAGCCTGGAGGTAGACTCTCCTGGGTTCAATCTTCAATCCTCAATATGCTCCCCCCAAAACAGCATTTGGTTTGAAGTAGTAAAAGGATCTCTCACGAATATAAAGGACATTTAAAGCAAAAAATTCTGCCCAACTGTTTTTATATAATGTTAAACGTGTCACTCCTATAAGAAATCTCTAAGGAATTTTCATCCTTTTTGTATAAGTGACTTCCACTGCTCTTAACTGTATGACCCCCTCCTCCTCCAACTATTACTCCTCAATCAAAAGAATAAGCAGAGCATGGTGGCACAGATGTGTAATCCCAGTACTTAGGCCAGGGACTTAGTAAGGCCCTCTGCAACTTAGTAAGACACTTTTTAAAATTAAGAATAATAATTAAAAAATCAGGCTGGGGGTGTAGTTCGAAGGTAAACTGCTCCTAGGTTCAATGCCCATTACTGCCAAAAAAAAAAAAAAAAGTAAGTCATCTAACAAAGCTTTATCAACTAGTATTACTAAAAATCCTAAGAAAAAAAGGTAAAATGAAATGAAGTCTGTAACTTATGATACTGAAACTAAACAGTGATTATGATCCCTTGTATTTAAAAACTAACATCTCAAAGTTGTGTATGATGCTGCATGCTATAATCCCCATTTCTGGGAGGCTATGAGAAGAGGATCAGGTTCACGTCCTCAGCAACTTAATAAAAACTTGTTTCAAAGTAGGGAGGGAAGGAAGGGAGGGAGGGAGGGAGGGAGGGAGGGAGGGAGGGAGGGAGGGAGGGAGGGAGGATGGATGGATGGGATAGGGTTGGGGTATAGCTCCAAAGTAGAATGTCCCTGGGTTCAGCCTCCAATACCCAAAATAAAAACTGACATTTCCTAATCAAGTCCAAAACTACCCTGTTTTTCTTTCATGCACAGCAGAGACTTTTTTATGAGAAAAATAACCTGTATATTTATTTATTTACTTCATTTTTTGTGTGTGTGGTACTGGGGGTGGAACCCAGAGGCTGTCTACCTCCCGGTTATCCTCCCAGACCTATTTTATATTTTATTTGGAAACAGGGTCTCACTAAGTTGCTAAGAGCCTCACTAAGCAGCTGAGGCTGGCTTCAAACCTGTGCAATCCTCCTGTCTCAGCCTCCCAAGTGCAGGGATTACAAGCATGCACCACCACACCCGGCAATCTATATATTTAATATAGTATCGAAAGCAGGTTCCATGAGACTTTCTAATGAGATTTTTCCTTTAATATAAAACAAAAGATACAATAAATCTCTTCTACTAACAAAATTTAAACAGATTTATTATAAAATTAAAGGTTACCATAAAAATTTGAGTTTTATGGAGGGGGGAAACGTACTGGGGATTGTACCCAGTTGCAGTCTATGTCTAGTTACCTCCTCATCCCTTTTTTAATTTTGATGTAGAAGTGTGCCAGCATGTCCTGTTCTATCATTCAATCTGAAATGTTTTCTCTCTATATAAGTATCATCAAGTACACTGCTGTACATTATGGACATCATTTGTTACATATTTAAGCACCCATTGTTTGACTTACTATAAACATTTAAGACTGAGAAATATAATTCTTAACAGAGATACAAAAAAGACACTATAAGAAAATAATCTCTACCCCTATGGGTGGTTTTATACATTCACCACAATAATACTCATTTATATTATCAATATATTTTTATTCCATATACATTATAAATTGCAAAGCATATATCTCAGTTTTTGAAAGGCATGATAGGAGCAAAGATATTCCCTATTCAATTATAAAGATTTAATCACTTTCAAAAATAAATCTCAAACCTAAAACTTGAAAGAAAAAGCTGAATGTACTTCAGGTTTCAATCATTAGAAAACAGCTGGCTCTTTGGTCTATCACTTATACTGCATCAAGCCTAAGCTTTACTAGCTGGGCATGGTGGTGTACACCTGTAATCCCAACACTTGAGAGGCTATGACAGGAGGGTCACAGTTTCGAGGACAGCTTCAGCAAGTGGTGACACTTTCATTAATCTGGTTAAACACATAAGGATTTACTAACAATGTACAACTAATGGTAAGTAAATCTACAATAATGAAACTAAATTATTTTGAAAAGTTTTTCATGTATTCGAATGTTTAGTACATTTTATGTGGCAAATCCAATAGCATTTTGATGTAAGACATCCATGAGACTATAATCACCTTAACAGTAGCCAAAGGTACCCTGACCTGATCTCTCTTCCTTGCTGTACCCTCTGAATTCTCCTCCAAGATACTGCTACTCAGCCATATGACTACAACTAGACTAGACTAAACATTTTGTCTCATGGGTCAGAGAGGGATAAAGAGGTAGGCACACAGTATTGATGAGTCAAAATGGTTCTTATCCAATCTTTTTATAAAAAATTTAGTCTTCCATCTTGTACCTTGATACCTCAGCCTCTCTAGACCCTGCCTCAGTTAACTCAGGCAGAGAATGGAAGAAAAGTTTGTGCTCCCAAGGAAAAATGACCCTATTTCAAAACAAAAAAACAACAATAAAAATTAAAGGACTGGGGTTATAGCTCAGAGGTAAAATACCCCCAGTTCAATAAGAAAGAGGAAAAAAAGTTGTTTGGTTCTGCTGCCACATCACAGAAGTCTAAGGCTATTTTATTTTTAAAATACTGTAATAACCTAGTAGGAAGATTCCTTGTAAACATACCTCCAAGTACATAAACATTTAAATAAACTGCTGTCAAGTCTGAAAATCTAAGTTCTACATTAAGATCTGAAATACACTTCCATAGGCAGCAACTTAGGCTATTTTATAACAAATCAATTTATAGCCAAAAAACATCTTTACTAAAATATACAAATCCTATTCAAAGTTACTTAAGTATCTTTAAGATTTAACAGCATAACTACAAAAGATCTTAAGATAATCCTCTTGATATCCTCTATAACCTCAAAATTTTTATACTTTAAATACACAGAACTAAACCAGGTTCAAAAAAAGGACAAGGTTTAACATATTAAAAAACAGTACCTGATCCATCTGAGCCTGAACCAGATCTGACAGATCCATCAGTAAAGGAAACAGATTCAGAACCAGAGTCACTGGCCTCACTTCGAGTGTCATAATCATTTCCCTCCTCCTTCTGGTCTCTCTCATCCTGTTCATATTCTTCCTCCTCTTCCTCCTCTTCCTCCTCCTCCTCCTCCTCTTCCTCTTCCTCCTCTCCATCTTCATCTACTTCCTCATCATCCTCTGCATCTTCTTCTACCTCTTCATCTTCCTCTACCTCTTCTTCCACTCCTTCCTCCTCATTCTCAGTGTTGTTGCCTTGCTCATCAGAAGAACCACTGCTGCCAGTCTCATGGTCAGAGCCATATTCTTCAGAGTTCACTTCTTCCTTAGAAGACTGGCTGGATCGGCTTGCTCGTCTATCAACTTCAAGTCCAATTCTCTGATGTTTAAAGAAAAAGGGAATCAGCAGTCATATAACAGACAAAGTCAAGATGAATATATAGTTCTAAAGCCTCAAAAAGAACTGCTTTCTGTTTTATATCTGCAATAATATTTACTACCTCAGAACCATCTGGTGTAGGAGATTTGGCCCTCCTTTCAGAAGGATCCCTTTTCCGTAGACAAGTTTTTTCAGGCTGACTCTTGTAAGGTTCTCTGGAGGCACTGCTTGACAGACGAATTTTCCGATCAGCATCTAGACGCTTGTTTCTTTCAGATCTTTGATAATCCTCATTTTTATACTCTGCGACTGACTTTCCTTTTGTACTAACTAATCTTTTGTTATTGCTAACAGATGAGCTTAGTGGCTTAGAAATCAATTGTCTTGAATGGACAGAAGGCTTTTGTCGCTTGGTGTCAGTAGATTCCATTCGGTCACTTTTTCTTTTTGATCCTTTAAAACACAATTTAAAAATACATATAAAAGTATTTCTAGAATTCCATCAAAGATTTATAAATAATATGCATCAGGGAGAAAAACTAAAGTCTCATTTCTTTAAAACGTCTTCTAAAATTTTTTACTCTAGAATTTAAAAAGAAAACTTTAATTCAGGTGGCTGTAGTGGTATATGCCTATAATCCCAGGGATTATACTGAGAGACTGAGAAAGAAAGAATGCAGGTTCGAGGCCAGCCTCAACAACTTGGTGAAACCCTCAATAATTTAGCAAGACCCAATTTCCAAAAGGAGAAAGAAAGAAGCTGGAGATATTCAGAGGTGGAAATGATCCTAGGTTCAATCCCCACCAACAAAACAAAAAAAAACTTTAGTTCAACTGAAGTAAATAAATCCTAGGTTTAAAAATATAGATTATTCTTACACATATAAAATAAGGTCTAGCCGGCCATGGTGGTACACGCTTATTATCCCCGCGCTTGGGAGGCAGAGATAGGAGGATCGCACAGGTTCGAAGCCAGCCACGCGTGCTGGCTTAGGAGACCCTGTTTCCAAATAAAAATGTAGACAAATAGGTCTGGGAGTGTAGCCCGGAGGTAGAAGGGCTTCCAAGAACCCCAGTAACACCAAAAAATAAATAAATTAATTAATTAAAAAAATAAAATGAAATAAGGTCTACTATAAGTAACAATTGTTAGGTGCTTTTGGTATTAACTACCAATGAACAAGTACAAAAGCACTGTGGTTTTCTTAAGAAATTGAATTTCCTCTACCTATACCATTATTTTAACAAAAATAATAGAAATCTCACATACCCTTTTTCTCGTTTTTATCTTGTTCACTCTCTGGATTATACAGTTCATCATCCTGTTCTGGTACTTCAGTTAAAATGTCATCTAGAACATTAAGTTCTCCATCTGCAAACAAATTTATAAAACCAGTAGGAAAACATTAGTGTTATTCTCTTTTTTTTGAGTACTTACTAAGAATGAGACCAAATCTTCAAGGAACTTTTAAGGATTAAGATACAATATTAATTCCTATAAAACCATACAAGGTAAATGACATACAAGGCTCTGGTCTACAAAGCAATGAGTATGCAAGCCATAAGGTGTTAAAAGATTGAGACACCAGCCTAATCAAGTAATCAAAGTTAACAAGACTAGTAACATGACCCATCAACATCATGAACTTTGCACATAATGAACTGAAAATGGAAAAGTAGAAAATATTTCTGATAGTTATATGCAAAATATGAATCCATTTGAGGAAACAATTAGAGGGCATCCAAATACATCTCTGTCAAGAAACACAAAGACTAAAGAACTAGTCGATATTCAAGGAGTCTAAAGTGACAGTAAATGAATTCTGAGACATAACTGGAAAGACTGGTGAAATATAAAAGTTTATAGATTAGAATATCAGTGTTAATTTTGTGATTTTGATAGTACTATGATTAGGTATAAGAGTATCCTTACTTTTTTAGGAATCATATTTAAGTATTTAGGGATAAAGAAGCAATATGCCTGCAAATGGCAATTCAAGAAAAAAAGTCTTGTCAACGTGCACATATTGAGAGGGAGGGAAGTAGGAAGGGAGAGAGAAAATGAGAGAAGCACAAATGTGGTAAAATATTAATATTTAAAGAATGTGGTTGAAGAGTGTAAGAAAATTATATTATTCCTGTAGCTATTTTAAATGAAATTGTCAAAATTAAAAAAATTTAAAAAACTACTGGTATGCTATAGAATAAAAAATGCTTAATCTGCTAGTATAGCAGAAAAGGCTACTATAATGATATACCAAGGAACAAGTACAAAAGCACTATGGTTATCTTGTTTGGGTACTAGGAATTGAACCCAGGAGCATTCTGCCTCCAATCTAAACCCCTAGCCCTTTATACTTTATTTTCTTTTTTTTTTATTAATTTATTTTTTAAATTGGTGCATTGTAGTCATGTATCAATCACATTGGAGTACAAGACTTGAGAGTATATACAAGCACACATCATCCAATTAGCCCTCCTCCAGCCCCCATCCCATTCCCTCCCCCTCCCTCCATCCCACTCTTCTTTGGTGATTTACTTTGATACATTTGTTTATGTACCTCCGGCGTTTTAAAGAGGCTCCATCCTCCAGTATTACATACCCTCTGATTGGTCACATTAGTTGCTTCACTATAGGGCCCTTTCTATAGCTCAACCTCTTCCTGTTGCCCTTTTCCTCCTAGTTATTGCTGATTAAGAGAAGCGTCTGATTTATATTTTCTACGATATTTCTCTGTGCATGCTGCATTGCAAGTACCGATCCCACTCTTGATGGTCCCAGTAGTGGCCTGGCTACTCAGTGGACTGATCCAGACCTCGCTGGCTCAAGCAGCGGCCTTGCCTCATGGGAGGCCCCAGTTCTGGTCTCGCTGGCCCCTGCACCGGTCTAACCCCTAAGCTGGCTTTGGTCCCGGCCTTGGAGGCCGCAGGAGTGAACTTGCCTCATGCCAGGCTCCGATGCTGGCCATTGGCCCCTGCACCGGCCTAACCCCTTGGCAGGATTCCAATCCCGGCCTCGGAGGCCCCCGCACTGGCCTAGCCTCACGGCAGGCTCCAATGCCGGCCTCGTTGGCCCCAGCACCAGCCTAACCCCTCGGCAGGTTCCGTTCCCAGGTTAGGAGGCCCCAGCATATACTTTATTTTCAAACAGGGTTTTGCTAAATTGTTGAGGCTGGCCTCAAACCTTTGATCCTTCTGTTTCTGCCTCCCAGTGCACTGGGATTACAACTAAAACTAACAGCAATTTGGGGGGGGGGGGTACTGGGGATGAAACCCAGGGGCATTCTACCTCTGAGCTACACCCCCAGCCCAATTTTTTATTCTTTATTTGGAAAAAGGGTCTGGGTTGCTGAGAGCCTCAGTAACTGTAGCTGAAGCTGGCTTTGAACCTATGCAATTCTGTCTCATCTTCCCAAGTACTGGGATCACAAGTGTGTGCCACCACGCCTGGCTACAGCAAATGTTTTAAACATTAAATACTCAAATATCAGATATATCTTTCCAAATTTAAGCTGTGGCAAAGGTAACTGTAAAGTCATAAAACTGACTAGAGAAAGTAATTACACTTATAGTTCTAGCCAAAATGCAAAGCCCACTCTTAAGTATAAAGTTTATTAACTTGGAATCTATAAACAAGTTAAATGGATTAAAATTTCCCCGAAGGAGAAAAGAAATCAATGCCTAAAGGAATAGGAGATAGTTAACAGTTTCTATTTAAGAAGGACATTTGGAAATTACTATGGCTGTAATGGCCTAATAATTTTTGAAGTATATTCATCTGTACCATTTCTCTGAAATGGACATATGAGTTCTATTTTTGTTCATCTATTTTTCAAATGTTACTGACAACCAAGATATTTAAAATAAAGGCTTCTTTCATACAGATTTTGTTTTCAAAGAGTTTTCTCAAGATCTGAACGATTGTAAATGCCATTTTCAGGCTCTACATGATAAATTAAAAAGCAGTAAGTCATTTGATAGATGTAACCCAAGTTTCAAAGATGCTTAATAAATTAATGGCTCAAAATTCTTTAACCAGCAAAAAGCAACAAAAAAAAGAACCAACAGTTCTTGAACCAAATATATTTGTAGAAAGCAAAAAGAAAAACTGGAAAATGATCACAATAAGCAATTAGGTAAATACAATGATACACAATTCTTTTCATAAAATCACTGATTTCAATTAGAAATATCACACAAAAGGCTGAACATTCACATAAAATAGACTATGTACTAAATTTAACAGCATAGTTCCCCATAAAAAGGGAACTTACTGTTTAAAAGTTTTAGCAAATTCAAATGCAGATCCTCATTGCTGCTTAAGAAATTACCTACAAAGCCAGGCCTGGTGGTGCATGATTGTAATCCCAGCATTCAGGAGGCTGAGAAATTTGGGAAGCTGAGACAGGAGGATCACTCAGCTACTTAGTGAAGACCTTTGCAACTCAGACTCTGTTTCAAAATAAAAAATAATATATAGGTCTGGATGTAGTGAAGGCAGAATGCCCCTGGGTTCCATTACCACTACCACAAAAAAAAAGCACCTACAAACTTTGTAAGAAATATTAACTAATGCATATTATGTATCATATGAAACAACTAAGGCCTGTTTAATCACCCATTACTTTGCAGAAGAAATAGCTCAGAAGTTGACTAAATACACAGGGTTAGTACAGATGGTGTTGAGTTTAGGCTTTCTAAATTAGTACAGATTGTGTTGAGTTCAGGCTTTCTAAATATCATCATTTAGGTATAGAACATTAAACACACTTTTAAACAAAGTATAAAAGAGGCAAAATAAGCCAAAATAATAAAAGGTGGTAATGTACATTATTTTCAAAGTATATCATAAAGCTCCATATAACATTTTATTTTTAATTTACTAGATACCAAAATATCAACAGTAACATCCTCACTTGAAGTATAACATAGTTGTTTCCATTTTATATTCTATAATCTCAATAAGCTAACTGTGGTTTTATCATAATTTGGAGAACTAAATCTTGAAGGACAAATTTGGCCCAAGGCCTGTTTTTGTATGTTCTGCAATTGATAAGAATGATTTTTACAGTGTTAAAAAAAAAAAGTAGTTATCTGGTCCCTTATAGTTTTGCTGACCCCTGATATAAATCACCACATTTAAAGTTATCTTTCTCCATCCAGGTTATCCTTCAAAAGTAGTTACTGGGAAAGTTTGTCTTTATGAGTTCCAGCAAAATTTCCTGAAAGCTTCCCTTCTGCTATTGTGCAAAGTACATTTTACATTACACTAGTCTCTCAGCTACTTTTTTGTTATTCAGTTATTGTTCTGGCTACCTTTATGTCATTGAAAACTACCACTTTTCTAAATTAAGTCCAGAGACTTGGATTCTCCCTCCCAACAAATTGCCTACTTTCCTAAAAAAGCATCACTGGAAGCCTAAGGATAACATATTTCAATTTATAGCTTATTTCTATTAAGGAGAAAAAATAAGTTGAAATATCAATTACCTGTTCAGTTTTACAGAGCTCTACAGTGAAAAGGAAAGCTAAGTTTTATCCTAAGGCCTTAACAGTGAAAGCCAAAGTATGTATTACATGTATATGTGCGCATAGATAAATGTGTTTGTGTGTGAATAACAAACTGAAAAACCCAGAATTTGGGTTTCATATTTCACATGTCATACTACTTAGGTGGTTACTAATAGTCAAACCATATAAATATTTAAGCATGGAGACACAATTACTGTACAAAAGGAGCCTGGTAAACAAGTATAGTCCTTGCTCCTTTGGAGCTTCCAATCTAGTAATGTGGAAAGCATGTTAAGTGAAAACTTGCATGTGAGGTGTGGCATGCATATAATCCTAGTACTTAAGCTGGGACAGGATCGCAAATTAGAGGCCAGCCTCATCAATTTAGAATACCCTCAGCAACTTGATGAGGAGGCCCTATTTCAAAATAAAAAATAAAATGGGGTGGGGTGTACCTGAGAGGCAGAATGCCTGAGTTCAATCCCCAGTACCAAGCCAAAAAATAGAAGTGGACTCTTTGGATTATAATAGTTAATTGTAGAGAACTCTGCAAGAGCCTAAGGCAATAAAACTTATACTGGGCATTTACAGTAAGTAAAAAGAGGAGTGTCTTTCTCATATAGAAAGCTGTGATTTACCACGAACAGTCAACGTTCTAACATTTTTCAAATCCACATTTTGTACAAATAAGCACCAGAGGAATCAGAGAAATGGTAATTTGTCCAGTTGTACAGCACTTAGCTTCTAGATATGAACTAGAAATCAATATCTGTTTACTACACAACTAATGCACAAAGTCCAATAATTCAAGAGCTCCATGAAAAAGAATCTTTTAATTGCTCTTGGTTAATATATAGCAATTGTAAATTTCTACAACTCAGACTCACTTTTTACAATGATGTTACACCATTTAAGAAATCATTTAAGGGACCTCAGGTAGGTTACATACATGACTAAGATTCTTACAGGACTTATTTACCTTTAAGTTTCTAGTGTTCTGTGTAACTGATAAAATATAGTACTAAAATTCCCCCTGATCTGAGTGTGGTGGCGCACACTTGTAATCCCAGCATTTGGGAGGCTGAGACCGGAGGATCGCAGTTCACGGACAGCCTCAGGTACTTAGTGAGGCCCTTTGCAACTCAGTGAGACCCGGTTTCAAAATAAAGAATAAAAAGTAGGGCAGGGGGTGTAGCTCGGAGGTCGAATGCCCCTGGGTTCCATCCCCCCCCCCCGGGGGGGGGGGTTTTAGACACCTCTTCCTTTCCCTTACTAAAGTATAAAAAACAGTAGAGTTAAGTACTGATTCTTATTCTGCCAACTCTAAGCATGACAATGATCAAGTAAGTAATACATGCTGTGGTTTACTAGAGAATTCTTCAAAAACTACGAACTTCCAGTATGTATGTGCTAGCTTTGCAGCCCAGCGATAATATTTGTCCTATAAAGATAAGCACTTATTTTGTGGTACTAGGGGTGGAACCCCGGGGCCTTCTACCTCCAGGCTATACCTCCCAGTCCTATTTTTTTTCTTATTTGGAGATAGGGTCTCACTAAGTTGCTGAGTCTGACCTCAAACCTTCAATCCTCCTATCTCAGCTTCCCAAGTACTGAGGATTACAAGTGTGTGCCACCAAGCCTGGCCTTCTTATAATCTTTTAAATAGAGAAATCCAATTATAGAAATTATATTTTTTTAAAAAATTGAAATAGGTAAATAATCTTTTATTTTGGGCGGTACTGGGGATGGAACCCAGGGGCATTTTACTTGAGCTACACTCCCAGCCCAATTTTGTATTCTTTATTTTGAAATAGGGTCTCACTGAGTTGCAAAGGGCTTCCCTAAGTAGCTAAGGCTGTACCTGAAGAGCGATCCTCCTGTCTCAGCCTCCCAAATGCTGGGATTACAATCATGCGCCACCATGCTGGGTTGAAAATGATCTTTTTAATGGTTGGAAAATTTGTCTCAAGTATTACTGGTGGTTGACATTACAAACTTTATTATAGAGTAGTAGTATTTGGACTGCACCACCGTCACTACATCCATTTCTAAAACAAAACTTTTAGTCCATCATTTTTCTCCAACGTGCATGTCTACCCTATTACTGATTTGTATCTTCCTCTTAAAAATGAGTTCAAAAGTACTAAATTTTGCTCATTTTTGTGTTTACCACAAGCACCAAAGACTCCCATTAGCATAACTCAAATTACTTCCTGACAATCAAATATTAAATGAACTGTTAACTCATCTATTTTGATAACTGACTTTACTAAGAAATAGTTTCCTTTATAATCACTAACACTATACGCTTCTGTGTTCACATTCTTTCCAGATTTCTCAAAAGAAAAAAAAAAAAGGAGTGGAGGGATTTGAGTTTAAAAATGGCAAATGAAACCTCAATACTCAAATCAAGTCAATGACTTGCTTTAGAATGGGGCATTACCATTAACATCCCCACCCATTATGCTTCCCAAGCTTGTTCATATATCATAACTCAGTTCAGCATATTCTCTTGAGGTAGAAGTCAGAAAAACTGGAGGGCCTAATGAAATTTTTAGAGCCTATTTATTTAGCCAAATTACCTAGCTAGAGAGATCTGAGAGAGGGCAGTAATTTGTGCTATATTTTCATCAACTGTAACTGTTCCAAGACTATCATGGTAATCTTAGGAATGAAGAAGATAGTATACTATCTGCACGACTCTCTAGCCAGATAATGATCATAAGTATTTCATTTTATCCCTTTAACTCTCTATAATTTGCACCCATTTGTTCCTGATTGTATTCTTTGGGAGCTGTGTAAAACGTGTTTCTACCAAAATAGCTGCCATATATTTTGGGTTTTGCCAGGCCTAAGTCCCATGATTTTTTCAAGCACCATAAAATAAGGACAAACACTCGAGGAAAATGGGTAATTTTTGCCATTTCGCCTATTTAGCCTACTTTAACAGAAATAGCCAGAAGGTACGTGTAGGTACTTCTCGAGATTAATAACCCCCCTGTATCACTTAAACACGCTCACTCACTAGACTACCACCACCGACTGTGGCCCTCAAGGTTTCCGAAATTTAGATGAACAGAAAAGTGGTTCTGAAAATACGCATTCCGTCCGCATAATCCTACCAGGAAATAAGTCTAGAGGCCTGCAGCTCGAAACTAGCCCTCTATTCAGCCACTCCCAGGGCAGCTAAACGGAAAGTCAGGAATGGAATCCGGATCAAAGAAAAACCCAAGGCGAGATGAAGCCTTAGGCCGTGCGGAGACCGAGGCGGAAGGGCAGGCCTGCGGCGGCCGAGTTGTCCGGGTGTCCCGGGCAGGACGGCTCCGCCGAGGCCGACCAACAACTCCCACCCCGCAGGCGCCGCGACCACCGCGCCAGCCCGCGCCCGGCCCCTGCCCCGCCTCCGCCCGTCACCTTCCTCCGCACTAACCTTTCTCCTCCCGGCTGTCGGCCGCCATTGCTCCCCTCCGGCTTCCGCTGCCGCCGCCGGGACGCGACTCACGCGGGATCCGCCGCCGCAGCAACAGCCGCAAGAGCCCGTCCGTCGGTCCGTCCGACGAGCTGCCGCCGCGCACTTGGCCTCGGCCGCCCGCCCTCCTCCACTCGCCCTCTCCTCCCTTTCCCCTTTCCTTTTTCCAGCCTCCGCGGGCCTAGGCCCTGCCTTCCCGTTGCGGCTCCGGTCCGGGCGGGGTAAGGGGGAGGGAAGAGAAACAGATGGCGACGGCGGGCGGCGCTAAAATGGAGCCTGCTTCCTGCGCGAAACAATCCCGCTCCCGAAATGCCCTGCGCTGTTTACGCCTCGCTCCCCTCTGCGACGTCACAGTGCGGAAGAGGCGGGGCAACGTGCCCACGCCGCGTCACGCTCCGCCGTCGGCCCGCCCCCCGCCGGCGCCCGCGGCCGGTCACGTGGCTGGCGGTGCGGGTCACGCGGGGTCTTGCTGAGTGGGGTGTTGTGCAGCGTACCCCCAAGTGATGACGTTTTCCCTGGCAGCCCTTGAATAACTGGTTAGGGGTGATGAGGCTGATCCAAAAATACTGCTCTCTGGTGTTCTCATTAATTCAGCCAACGACTGCCAGGTTTCTGGTTGGTCCCAAATATTACTCTAGGTTCTAGGGTTGTAAGTATATGCATATATACCTATTACGTACAAGATATACTTATTTTTATAGTGTATACAAAGTTATCTGACCTCAAGGACGTCTGAAGTTTACATTAAAGAGAAATTTGGGAGCAAAACATAAACATTTAAAATTGTGATTAGTTCTGTGAAAGAAACAAAAGGCTCATAAAGTGAGGAGGTAGTTTATGGAGAAAAACTAGTAAAGACCAGTAGGAGGAGATGAAGTTGAGACGGTTAAAGGGTAAAGAGGAGCTTGCTAGCAAACGGTGGAGAGTCTTACTCAGCTAAAGAAAAAGAGTACACACAAACCTCTAAGGAAGATGCCTTTGTATGCTCAGGGATCTAAAGAACACCAGTGAGTAGGAGCCCAGGCAATGAGAGAACAAGTGGCCGAGATAATGTTTGAGAAAGCACACCACACCTAAGAAGTAAGCACCTAACAAGGACCAACGAAAACAAGGACCAACGAAAGCCCGGTGCCACCGCACACACCTTTAATCCTAAAGGGAGGCTGAGACGGGATTGCAGGTTGGAGGCCAGCACGTGGTAGTTTACAGTCTGTTTCATAATAAAACATGTTTTAAAAGGGCTGGAGGTGTTGCTCATAGGTAGACAGCCCCTGGCTTCAATCCTCAGTACCACAAAAAGAAAAAAGTTAAGGCAATACAAGATCTCTAGGGAAAGCAGAGCATGGAAGCCCATGCCTGTAATCTAGTGCTTGGAAGACTGAGACAGGAAAATTGAAGGTTGGGACATCTTCAGCAATGTAGCAAGACTAAGCAACCTAGCAAGTCCCCTTTTCAAAACAAAAAAAACAAGGGCTGGGGTGTAGGGAAACAATTTAAAAGTTGAACCCTCTGTAAGGTCAGGATAGAAAATACTGTTGGGTTTTTCACAGATCCTCACACAACATAAAACACAAAGCCTACACAAGTTTAAAGTGATCAGTAGTCTTCCAAAGACAAGAACATCTAGATTTTCTGAGATATTCACAATATTCATTATTAAATCAGACAAGAGATCATGTATCACAAATTGCAAGCTATTGCTTGCTATCCATGAACCAGCACAATGTCTGGGTACTTTCATAGAAAATTTTCTTTTTATAAATGTACTGGAGTTTGAACCCAGGGCCATTCTACCCTCCAAATTTCACCCCTAGCCCTTTATATATTTTATTTTGAAACAAAGGTCTTGCTAAATTGCTAAAAGTCTCAATAAGTTATTGAGGCTGACCTTGAATGTGTGATCCAATTGTATAAACCACCCAAGTATTGGGATTATAGGTGTGTGACACCACCCCCGGCTTCATTGAGGTCTTTTCAAGAAGCCCAGTGTGGTAGGCAGTCCTGTAAACCTAGTACTTGGGAGACTAAGGCAGGGATTTAAAGTATGAGGCCAGCATGGGCAACTTCATGGGACCCTGTTTCAAAGTAAAAAATATAACAGGTCAAGGGGTGCAGCTCAGCAGAAGAATGCCCCTGGGATTGAATTCAAAATACCGTGCACTACTGGGAATTGGTTCAATCCCCAATAGCAGACACACACACACACACACACACACACACACACACACACACACACAGTTTCTTTCTTTCTTCTTTTTTTTTTTTTTTTTTTTTTTTTGGTGGTACTGGGGATGGAACCCAGTGGCCCTCTACCTCTGGGCTATACTCCCAAACCTGTTTTTATATTTTGTTTGAAGACAGGGTCTCTTAAGCCAGCTGAGGCTGGCTTGGAACCTGCGTGATCCTCCTGTCTCAGCCTCCCAAGCATAGGGATTACAAGCATACGCCACCATGCCAGCAACACACACACGTTTCTAATCAGAACATGCACTTGTCCATTAAGACTTGGCCTCCACCACTCTCTCTCAATTGCTTTATCTCTGGCCAGTGTTACTGACTGAAATATGTATCTCTCAAATGTGTGGATTCAGAGGAAAAAAATTAGAAGGTGGATTCTGTTGCCCTAAGAAGATTATGTATATGCCAGGCGTGGTGACGCATGCTTGTAATCTCAGCATTCGTGAGGCTGAGACCTGGAGGATCGCGGTTCGTGAACAGCCTCAGCTACTTAGAGAGGCCCTCTGCAACTCAGTGAGACCCTGCTTCAAAAATAAAAACGACTAAAAAATAGGGTTAGGGGTGTAGCTCAAAGGTAGAATGCCCCGGAGTTCCATCCTAAGTACCGAAAAAATAATAATAATATGAAAATCTTCTTGTCAGATTTATTGCTCAATATCCATTTGCTACACTAATGCACCAAACCTTATAGTATTCCAAAGGCACAATGTTCTTTTTTTTTAAAAAGAAAAAAAAAAAAAAAAAACAACTAAGCCGGGCGTGGTGGCCCACACTTGTAATCCCAGCATTCGGGAGGCTGAGACCAGAGGATCACAGTTCACGGACAGCCTCAGCTACTTAGTGAAGCCCTCTGCAACTCAGTGAGACCCTGTTTCAAAATAAAGAATAAAAAATAGGGCAGGGGTTGTAGCTTGGAGGTCGAATGCCCCTGGGTTCCATCCCCAGACTCGCAAAAAAAAAAAAAAAAGAAGAAGAAGATTATGTAGAGTAAGGAGTGAGGTGATTCAGTTCGTAGTCTTAGAGAATGTTAATATTTAAATGGAAAGTAAATGTATAATAGGAGCCTAGAACACTCTGTCATGGCAGGATGGTGCTATCAACATCAAAAATTCTAGGATCCTACCAAAATAAGACAGGAGATGAGCTAAGTGATGTGATTGCCTTTGGCCAAAATGAGAGATTCTGAGTATTTGAAAAGATAAAACTGCTTTGAATTAAAACATATCAACTATCTTTCAATCTGTGAAATCATTGTAGTTCAAAGTAATTTATTAGTCCCTTGGAATCCCCCATACTGAGGATTGAACCCAGGGACATTCTATCTTTCAGCTACATCTCCAGCCATATTTTTTATTCTTTATTTTTAAACAGTGTCTCACTGAGTTGCAGTAGGCCTCACTAAGTAGCTGAGGCAGGCCACAAACTATGATCCTCCTTTCAGCCTCTCAAGTACTGGGATTACAAGCAAGCACCACCACACCCATCTAGTTCATTATTTTAAGAACTGGTAAACAGCCGGACGTGGTGGCACACCCTTGTAATCCCGGCATTAGGGAGGCTGAGACCGGAGGATTGTGGTTCGTGGACAGCCTCAGCTACATAGTGAGGCCCTCTGCAACTCAGTGAGACCCGGTTTCAAAATAAAGAATAAAAAATAGGGCAGGGGGTATAGCCCAGAGGTCTAATGCCCCTGGGTTCCATCCCAGACACACACACACACACACACACACACACACACACACAGAACTGGTAAACAAAGAGAAATCACTACCTGTCATTCCAATTAGAATTCTACCTCAGTATTATCTAAAAAGTAGTTAATGAAAATAGTATTTATATCACATGGTCAAAGCAAAGCAATGACAAAACTAGGATATCACTGTTTTACAACCATTAGTGAAATATCAATTCAGTAACTATTAATGGCTGTTAATATAACAAAGACAATCAGATGTTGAGTGCTGCTGACAGAAGTACCTATGCTATCTATAAAGTAATCTTAGATCAATAGATTGATCCAACGAACCCAAGTCTGTTCTCTCCACCTCCACCCCATTTTATTTTTTATATTGAGACAGGGTCTTGCTAAACTGCTGAGGGTCTCCCTAAGTTGCTGAGGCTGACCTGGAATCTAGGATTCTTTTGTCTTCGTTTCCCAAGCACTAGGATTACAGGAATGCACCAGCATGCCTAGCTATCTACTTTATTTCTTCTAGTTCATCTTAGTCTGAGAAGCAAATAAAATTGACCTTCCAATAAAAAAAAATGAAGAGATACAAAATGTAAGCTGAAATGAGGAAATTCACATCTTGTTTTCTGTGGGCAGATAATCATATTTCCTAATAGTAAATTTCCCTTTCCTTTGAAGTAACTTGATATTTTTTACAGTTTTTTTCCCAATAAAAAGGTGTCATATTCAGTGGCCCCATAGCTTATAGATGAAAGAATTTTGCTCTCAGTTGATAGATAATGAACATTAGAATAAATATTGGAACTCTCTTGTCTGACAAAAACCACAATCTAAACAGAGCTGCTTTTTTCTTAGATTCTACTGTAATTTTTTTTTTTTTTTGGTGTGTGTGTGTGTGTGTGTGTGTGTGTGTGTGTGGTACTGGGGGTGGAACCCAGAGACTTTCTACCTCCGGGCCATACTCCCAGACCTTTTTTTATATTTTATTTGGAAACAGGGTCTCACTAAGTTGCTGAAAGCCTCACTAAGTAGCTGAGGCTGGGTTCGAACCCCTGCGATCCTCCTGTTTCAGCCTCCCAAGCGTGGGGATTACAAGCATGTGCCACCACGCCTGGCTTTTTATTTATTTATTTATTTATTTATTTATTTATTTATTTATTTATTTTTACTGTAATGTGTTTTGGGGTGTAACTGCTTCTCATTGTGGTAAACAAGATTGTTTTGCATTAACTGAAAGATAAGGAGCACTCCTTTGGCATGCTCAGTGATTCCTGTAAGTTTAATCAGTTAATTCCATCTATACAGTAATTCCATCTATATAAACTTATCTGATGTCAATTCTCTCTCTCTCTCTCTCTCTCTCTCTCTCTCTCTCTTTCTCTCTCTCTCTCTCTCTCTCTTTCTCTCTCTCTCTCTCTCTCTCTCTCTCTCCTCTTTCTCTTATACACTCAGCTCTTTTATCTTTTTTTCTTTTTAAACAGAGCAGATATGAGCAACTTAGCCAGGCCCTAAGCAATTTGGTGAAACCTGTTTTAAAGTAAAATATAAACCGGACATGGTAGCACATACTTGTAATCCCAGTACTTGGGAGGCTGAGACAGGATGATTGCAGGTTTGCAACCAGCCTCAGCTACTTAGTGAGGCCCTCTGTAACCCAGTGAGATCTTGTTTCAAAATAAAGAATAAAAAATAGGGCTGAGGGGTATGGCTCAGAGGTAGAATGCCCCTGGGTCAATCTCCAGTATGGCATAGGTGAAAGCCCCTGGGTTTAATATCCAGTACAAGAAAGAGAAAAAAATTATTCTCCCTTCAAGCAAAGGGTAAGGTGGTTATTGAAGGCCAGAGGCAAATATCTTCCCACAACGTCAGACATTTGTTAATAAAACTTTCTTTTTAATTTTTGACTCTCCATTCTTTGACTGTATCAAGTAGCAATGAGGTGGAACTTGTGGGTTTACACTCCCTCATCTCACACCTCCAATATCTGCAATACACTGGGGGAGAGGTGAGAAGAGGGAAAGGGCACTAAGACACAGGCAATGGTTAACCTACCCCTAGATGGAAAGTGTTACTAAGGGACTAATACACAGGACTATAGAGACATATAATAGGATAATAACTGCATGAATTACTCTTGTCTTTCTTTCTTTCTTTTTTCTTTCTTTCTTCCTTTTTTTTGGTGGTTCTGGGGTTCCTGGAAGCTCTTCTACCTCCGGGCTACACTCCCAGACCTATTTTTTTTTTTTTTGAAACAGGATCTCTTAAGCCAGAGCGGCTGGCTTCGAACCTGCGAGATCCTCCTGTCTCCGCCTCCCAAGTGCGGGGATTACAAGCGTGCGCCACCACTCCCGGCTCTTGTGTTCCTTTCTGGAATGTCCTCTTGACCCAGCCTAAAAAGTACAATTTAACTGTACAGATTTCAGTTTCATCCTGCATATTATCTAGGAATTCTTCCTTTACAACCTTTCCCTAACAGAGTTAAGTGCCTCTTTTGTGTTCCCACTGAGTTTGTACTTGTCTCCTTTATAAAAGTGATAGATGTAGATAAATTAAAAACTACTATGGTGCACCAGCAGAGTCCCGGGCATATAAAAGGAACCAAATAAGAATTCAATGAAGAAAGACAAAGGGGATAAACAAAGGGAAAAAGGAAGGGCATCCGGAGGTCTGTATTCTGCCAGTGAGCAGCATTCAACCAACTCTATAACTTCTTTTCTTTATGCCTTCAATTTCTCATTTATCCAATAAGAAATTGGACTCAGACTTTCCTTGACCTTGGACAAGTCACAGAGCTTCAGTTTCTTCACATATAAAATGAAAACAATATCAACTACGTAGAATTATTATGAAGATCAAATGAGCTATGTATGTGCAAGTTCATTTACTAGGATAAAATGGTATAAAAACTTTATGTATGACTTAGTATTTTTAAAGTTCTTTTTAGCTCTTAATTTTTTATTATTTCAATCAGTGGTATGTGAAAAATTATACATCCTGTTTGTTTGTTGTTTGTTTGTTTTTCTTTGCAACAGTAATGAGGGTCAGCAGTGGGAAATAGTAGGAAGAATCAACAGATTTCTCACACCAAATAAATTCAGAATTAAATTGTGTCAGACTTTCAAAGTAGCTTCCAAGACAATTTCCAGAGATATTTTAGAAATTTTTTGAGGAGTTAAGCAAAGGACAGATGTGCAACTACTACTTTTGTGCATGTGACTATGCATGCTTCTGAAGGCCCTCAATGCAAGCATGTTCCGGTAAGTTGCTGCTCCCATCTCACCTGACTCATTTGACCGGCACAACCAGTTTACATGCCAGAGCAAGTAGACAAAGGTGCAATAAAAGGAGGGAAAGAGGGAAAGGCATTTAAAAGCTGACTAATTAAATTTCCACTTTTTTAATGACTGCACTTGTATTTCAAGGGTGGCCTAACCTTTTGGAGAAAATAAAAACAGGGCAGAAAGCAGACAGTTTGAAACTAATAGGTGCTGGGTTTTTTTTTTTTTTTTCCTTTTTCCTTTTTTTTTTTTTTTAATAGGCAGAGGACCTAGTCTGTCCTCATTCCCTCCATCTCAAGCTTTAATTTCATCCAAAACTTTAGTAGCCTGGCTGACCACTCTTACTCTTTTCTGTGCCCAACTCCTCATTTTTTCTTTGTGAGTATTTGTTAAACATTTATAACATGGCAGGCACTGCCAAAGCATTTA
This sequence comes from Muscardinus avellanarius, assembly GCF_963383645.1. NCBI lineage: Eukaryota > Metazoa > Chordata > Mammalia > Rodentia > Gliridae > Muscardinus > Muscardinus avellanarius. Next base: position 83,367,707 of record NC_137791.1, read on the forward strand.
TTTTTATGCCAAAATAAGTTGTTTGAACTTGATCTTTTTTTTTTTTTTCGGATCTGGGGATGGAACCCAGGGGCATTCAATCTCTAAGCGGCACCTCCAGCCCTATTTTTTATTCTTTATTTTAAAACAGGGTCTTACGGGGAGTGGTGAGTTGGCCCGGGCCATCCTCCCCCCTCATGCCATTTTGGCATGGGGCTGTAACTATTTTCTGTATTTCTATTTTCTGTATTTCTGTCTTTTTAATAAACCTCTTTAAATCTTCAAAAATAAAAAAAATAAATAAATAAAACAGGGTCTCACAAAGTACAAAGGGCCTCACTAAGTAACTGAGGCTGTCCATGAACCGCGATCCTCCGGTCTTAACCTCCAGAATGCTAGGTGAACTTGATCCTCTTGATCACACATTTTCAAACAATATACTATGTAAAGATTCACAATCTGAAAATGCAGGTTCCTGAATTTAATCCTGGAGATAAAATTTGGAATTTCCTTATAGGCCCAAGAATGAGCTATTTTAACCTCATCTCAAGCTATTCCCAGGAATAACATGATTGGATTAGCATTTTAAAATGATTACTCTATTAACCTCTGTGAAATTAGTAGAACATCTTGCAATAAGGTTTGTGGGCAGATCAACTCTTGACAAATTTCCTGTCTTTTTGATAATTTTGGAATTACCATCTTTGTTCAAAGCCAGACTTTTACTATTTAAGAGCTATTGAGTTGGTTGAATGGGTGAAGTTAGCCTTTTTGTACATATCCTCATCTATAAGGGTACGTGAAAATCAGAGGAGCTACCTCCAAGTGTAACTGTGAAGATTTAGTAAGTAAAATATATGTGCTGTTGGCATAGAGAAATAAGTACTCAAAAGTGGTAGCTGGGATTACAGGCATATGCCACCATGCCTATCTAATAATTATTATTCTTAATTTTATATTTAATATTATTACTATTATTGCATAGCTCCACTTTTTAGATTGAAGAAGTATGACAAAAAGTTTTTGCAATGATGAATTCATGTTCTTGGAACATGACTGGATAACTGCATCAAAAGGAAGAAGTGTTCTTACTATTAAATTATCTTCTTCAAGGCAGAAATTCTTGTAATAATAATTGTATTTTTCATTTTCCATGCATCTAATTTTTTAAATTCTTGAGTAGTAAGTACTTTTATTAACTGCTGTTCTGAAATTTTCTTCTAATTTCTTTCTTTCTTTTTTTTTTTTTTTTTTTTTTGGTGGCACTGGGGGTGGAACCCAGAGGCTTTCTACCTCAGACCTATTTTTATATTTTATTTAGAACAGGGTGGGTCTCACTAAGTTGCTGAGAACCTCACTAAGTAGCTGAGGCTGGCTTTGAACCTGTGTGATCCTCCTGTCTCAGCCTCCCAAGCCACCACACCTGGCTTACAGTAACCAAAATTTTACCTATCCAGAAAAGGGAAATACTATCTGTCCTTAACCATCATCTGAAAGAAATCATTAACAGAAATACAGAGCTAGTCTGGGTGCTTCACACCTGCAATCACAGTACTTGGGAAGCTGGTACAGGAGAATCACAGGTTTGAGGGCAGCCTTAGCAATTAAGTGAGATCCTGTTTAAAAATTTTTAAAATTTTTATTGGTACATTATATTCATACATCATATTGGGGTAAAAAACTTGTGTGTACAGATCACTGATTTAACCTCTACCCAATTCCCACCCCATTCCCTCCCCATCCCTCCCTCCCTTGCTCGACTTAGTGGTTGACTTCAGTATGTTTAAGTACATTGTGTGTTTTAGAGATTTTCCTCTTCCCCCCTCCTTTCTCCTCCTTTAGGTTGTCTTGTTTGCTCCTCTATAGGATTTCCTTTTTCATCTACAGTTCCTCCTATGACCCATTTCTCCCTAACTCTCAAATGTTAGGGAAAGCATCTGATTTCTTATTTTTTGTGACTGACTAATCTCACTTAGCATAATGTCCTCCACTTCCATCCATTTCCCTGAAAATGATGTAATTGAGTTTTTTTTTTATGGCTGAGTACAATTCCATTGTGTACATATTCCACAGTTTTGTAATCCATTCATCTTAAAAAATTTTTTTTAAAGGTACTGGGATACATGTAGCTCAGAGATAGCATGCTCCTGGGTTCAATTCCCACTCTCCCCACCCCCAAATGAAGTGTATTAGCTTATTTAGTTAAATAAAATATGAGGAAGACCCAATCTTGAAGCTAGAATTATTTAATCTTAAATCCCACCTTAGCTTCCATACTAAACTTCCTCTTATACACTTCAGGATCTAAAGTGAATGTGGCATCCTGAGAATACTAAGCAGATCATCAAAGGTGAATTAAAAAAATTAGCTTTTAGCCAGGCGTGGTGGCGCACGCTTGTAATCCCAGAATTCAGGAGGCTGAGACCGGAGGATCGTGGTTTGAGGACAGCCTCAGCTACTTAGTGAGGCCCTCTGCAACTCAGTGAGACCTGGTTTCAAAATAATGAATAAAAATAGGGAAGGGGGTGTAGCTCGGAGATTAAATGCCCCTGGGTTCCATCCCCAGACCCTCAAAAAAAAAAAAAAATTAGCTCCTCTCTCTCTCTCTCTCTCTCTCTCTCTCTCTCTCTCTCTCTCTCTTTCTCTCTCTGTCTCTGTCTCTCTCTCTCTCCCTCTCTTTTTTTTCTTTTTCTCTTTTTTTGGTATTGGAGATTGAACCCAGGGACATTCTACCTATGAGCTACATCCCAGCCCTTTTTTATATTTATTTATTGTTTATTTATTTATTTATTTATTTATTTATTTATTTATTTGCAGGTCTGGGGATGGAACCCAGGGACATTTGACCTCCAAACTACACCCCCTGACCTATTTTTTATTCTTTATTTTGAAACAGGCAGGGTCTCACTAAGTTGCAGAGAGCCTCACTGAATAGCTGAGGTGGTCTGTGATCGCAATTCTCTGGTCTCAGCCTCCCGAATGCTGGGATTACAAGCATGTGCCACCACGCCCGGCTTCCCAGCCCTTTTTTTTTTTTTTTTTAAATTTTAAAACCAGGTCCTGTTAAGCTGTTGAGGCCAGCCTCAAGTCTGTGTTCTTCCTGCCTCAACTTCCTGAGTGCCAGGAACACAGGCATGTGCCACTGTGCCTGGCTCACAATTAGGTCTCAACACTAGTGTCTCCAAAGCATGCATATCTAAAATTACCTTCTAAAGTCTTGGAGAAAAATTATAAAAAGGACATTTGCAGAAAAAGTTTTGCAGTCCTTCTTCTGAATGACTGACCTTACCTTTGATCCACATTCTATATTCCTTATCACAAAGGTGTCCACAAATAGATATGGAACATACTGGTGTGTTCTCTGGCTTACAAAAGTATTTTCTTTTCTTTTTTTTTTTTTGGTGGTACTGGGGGTGGAACCCAGAGACTTCCTACATCCGGGCTATACTCCCAGACCTATTTTATATTTTTATTTGGAAACAGGGTCTCACTAAGTTGCTGAGAGCCTCACTAAGTAGCTGAGGCTGGCTTCGAACCTGTGCGATCCTCCCGTATCAGCCTCCCAAGCGCGGGGATTACAAACGTGCGCCACCATGCCCAGCCAAAAGTATTTTCAAATGAAAATATGGTATCTCTTGTTCATTTAGTTTTAAGTGAAATCACTTAAAACTAAAATTAACTGTGCTACTTTTATCTGTTAAGGGAAGTGGTCTACTTCATATCAGAAGCATAAGAAACTTCTCTATTGCTCCCTTCCTCTTTTGGAAAAAATAGGGACAGCAAGTAGATCAGTCATTAAATTGAATAAAGAAATCTGCTGAAGTGTGATGGTGCATGTCTATAATACCAGCAACTCCGGAGGCTGAAGCAGGAGGAGGATAAAGGCCAGCCTCAGCAATTTAGCAATACTGTCTCAAAATAAAATATCAAAAGGGTTGGAGATGTATTTTGGTGATAGAATGCCCTGGATTCAACCTCCAGAACCCAAAAGAAAAAGGATCTAAGCAACTCTCCCATCCCCCTACCTTCCTTCTCTTTCCCAAGGAGAGGCTGGGCAACAAAAACCAGGAAGAAGCCAGGGGCATTGGTGCCCACCTTTAATCCCTGTACTTGGGAGGCTGAGAAAAGAGGATCACAAGTTCAGGCCAGCCCGGGGAATTTAATGAGAACTTGTCTCAAAAATGAAAACATAGAAAGAACGAGAAATGTAGCTCAGAGGTAGAGAGCTCCTGGGTTCAATTCTTAGTAACACTAAATACAAACATACATATGTCAAAACATACATACATACATACATACATACATACATACATAATAAAATCAGGAAGAATGAAGAATGTAGAAATTCTCATGTTTATGTAAAGAGATTTGAGTCTTATTTGTTTGAGTTTTAAAAGAGTGGGCTACTTTATTTGATATATAGATTATACCTAAAAATGTTTTTAAGAAAAACTGAATAGAATAGTCACATAACCATGGCTAAGCCAGGAGGGAAGTCATTTTTTATTTTCCCTATGACTGGAATACTTGTGGTGAATTTAGAGGTGTTTGCTCCAAAATACAGAAGCCCTTCTCCTCAATATCTCTCCAAAAGAATTAAAGACTGGGCATGGTGACATACACCTTTAATCTCAGTACTTTGGGAGGCTGAGACAGGAGGATCGCAGGTTTGAGGCCAGTCTCAGCAACTTAGTGGGACTCTTTAAAAAAAAAAAATTAAAAGAGGCTAGGGTTATAGCTCCGTGGTAGATTGCACCTGGGTTTAATCCCTAGTAGCCCCCGCCCCCCCCAAAAAAAATCAATGTTAGATTACTATAGTAATACATGCATACCCATATTTATAGCAGTACAATTCACAATAGCCAAAGTATGGAACCAACTTAGGTGTCATCAACAGATGAAAGAAAACTAACAGTGCTTGATAAGTTATAAATCAGTGATATAAATTGGTAAGTAAATTTGAATCATTAAAAAGTCGCAGAATTAGAACTAGGCTTGGTGACAGACTTCTGTAATCCCAGTACTTGGGAGGCTAAGACAGGAGCATCACAGGTTTGGAAGCCAGATCCTGCTTCCAAATAAAAAAATAAAATAGGGCTGGTAGTGTAGCTGGGAGGTAGAAGGGCTCTGGGTTCAACCTCCCTCACTCTCCTTCCCCTCCCCCCCAAAAGTTACAGAATTCTCTCTTATATGATTGAATGTGACTTGGTACCATGATTGATATTTGTGTGTGTGTGTGGGGGGGGGGGCTTGGGGTGGAACCCAGGGGCATTTCTACTTACAGGCTGTACTCCCAGACCTATTTTATACTTGAGTTGGAAACAGGGGCTCACTAAGATGCTCAGAGCCTCACTAAGTAGCTGAGGCTGGCTTCCAACCTGTGCGATCCTCCTGTCTCACCCTCCCAAGTGCTGGGATTACAAGCGTGCGCCACCATGCCCGGCTTCATGATTGATATTCTATGTGCATACTGTGTTGTATATATCTCAGCTGCAGACAGCTCCCAGAGCAGAAGTAATTAAATAGAAATGAATATATTTTACGCTTAAATGAGTTTATGGGGAAAACTTTCAGTTTTGTGATACTGCACCAGCACTGCCACTAGAAAACCCTAAAACTGGAAGGACAGCGGCAGACAGAACAAAGCCAGAGCGATTCTGGTTCACAACTCCAGAAAGGAGGTCCGCGGGAGCCCGGGGCGGGGACCCCTTGAGGCTGATTGGCGGAACCCAAACCTGTCAGCCGCCCCAGCTGCAAGCGCCTCTGGGAAGCGTAGTTTTTGCCTTTTAACCTCCCAAGCGTGGAAAACACAAGTGGATTGCAATGAAAACAGAGCAATGTATTAAGTGATTAATTTATTTAATCACTCAGAAGTTTAGATTTTAGGTTGCTATACAGTTTTCTATCATAAAAAAACAACAAATTCCTGTCAAACTATACTTTTCAGGTTTTTGATAATGATCGCAAAATTGTCCTCTTGAAAACGACATCAGTTTGTGCTCCTAGCCATGCTTGTTTCATATCGTCAGTCATAAATAATACATTTGTGCCTGGCATGGTGGCCACGCTTCTAAACCCAGTACTTGGGAGGCTGAGACAGGAGAATCGCACGTTCGCGGAGAGCCTTAGCAATTTAGCGAGGCTCTCAAAAACGTAGTGAGACTCCGTTTCACAATAAAAAATGAAAAATAGGGTTGAGGGTGTACCTCGGAGGTAGAATGCCTCTGGGTTCAATCCCCAGTAACGCAAACAAACAAACAAACAAACAAACAAACAAACGTTAGTATTTTTAGTATGTAAATTAATACATTTGTGTATTAATCATTTAAAAATTTTGAGTTTGTTTTGCTAACTGAGTTTGAACATTTGCGTGTGTGTGTGTGTGTGTGTGTGTGTGTGTGTGTGTGGTGCTGGGGATTGAACCCAGGGGCTTTCTATCTGCGAGCTACACTCCCAGCCCTATATTTTATTCTTTATTTTGAAACAAGGCCTCACAAAGTTGCTGAGTGCTTCACTAAGTAACTGAGACTGTCTGCGAACCCAGATCCTCCTGTTTCAGCCTCTCAGGTATCACACTCAGCTAAGTTTGAACATTTTCTCATGACAGTTGATTTATAATTAAATCTGCAACCTACCTGTTTTCCTAGTATTTCTCAACAATGCATCTATAAACAATCTCATGTGGTGATGAGAAGTTAGTGACAGTGTATGTAGAGAGGGAAGAGGTCAGGGAGAAGTTCATACGGATGTCATCTACGAAAAAGCTAAAACTGAAAAATAAGCCCATAGGATGTGAGTAAAGGTCAAAACAAGTTTGGACAAAACTAGGATAAAAACAAATTGAAAACATTCCTAGGATGTGGGTAAAGGTTGCCAAGTCTTGCTGAACAATGACTCAATACACACCTGCTGGACAATAGCTCCACAACACACAACCAAGAGAGCGTGAAGAAACCTTAGCAGACAGGTAGATAAATACCCCTAAATTAAAGATAATGTTTGGCTTTCTCAGTCAAGATATACCTCTGTTTGATTGAGGATTTTCTGCTTATGCTTACGTTTTGAATGTTATTCTTTTCTGAATAAATATTGTCTGAGTGCTGCACCTGTTGCCCACGATCTCATTATTGATTCCAGGGAGGCAACAATCTGGGATCACATGAGAGACACCTAATTAGGCACAGCAGTGAGGAACATGGTTTCTTTGTTCATCCATGTACAATTATTACTAGTGAAACAGGAAACTCTAAGATCTAGTGACCTGTTGATATATAATTCTGTATTTCCCCATAGACATTCATTTTTAGGTCTTTCAAGGAAATATCCTGGTTACTTTCTTCCATTTCCTGTCCACAAAATTAAACTTTGTTGAATCCCGTGGGACTGAACTTAAAAGCACGTTGATGATGCAACCAGTTGAATTTAGAAGCAAATGCTAGATTTAGTATTTGATACTGAATATCTACCTTTATAATTATCTGGGCTCTGATGGTTACCTGCTTATGGGCTCAGGCTATGAATGTCTAGCTACTCACAGAAAGAGCCATGGAAGGAAGAAAATTCTGTAAGGAAGAGCTCTATCACTCAGGGAATTCCAGAAGGTCTAAATATCTAGAGCAATTATTCCACCCGATGGTTTTGGTACTAGGGATTGAGCCAGGAGCATTCTACCTCTGAAGTACACCCCCAGCACTTTTTATTTTTTATTTTGAAACGGGGTTTCACTAGGTTGCTGAGTGCCTTGCTAAACTGATGAGGCTGACTTCAAACCTACTATCCTGTCTTAGCCTCTTGAGTACTGGGATTACAAGCATGTACTACCTTACAAGCTTGTGATAGGATTCTTCTCTGATTTAACGAGGTCAGATACATTTCCAGGGAACCTTCAGATGTGAGAGCAACATTCCCAGATTCTTTTCTTATAAAATATGTATTAAAATATATAGAACCCAGCCTCAAATGGTAAAAGCTTTATCATTATCATTATTATTATTACTTGTAATTTCTGGGGCAAAACAATTTCCTTTTCCTTCTCAAATAAGCATAAAGGTACTTAGAAGAGGTGTTTAGAAAAGGATTATTTTATTCATATTTACTGATTTAGAGGAATAGGAATTTGTTTTATATTCTCCTTTTTTCCCCCTTTTTTTGGTATTGGGGATTGAACCTAGGGAAAGGGTATTTTATGTATGAGTGACACCATTCAACTCTTTTTATTTCATTTTTTAAATTTTGAAACAAGGTCTTGCTAAGTTACTGAGAGTTTTGTTAAATTGCTAACACTGGCCTCACATTTTTTATCTTCCTGTCTCAGCTTCCCAAATACTGGAATTGTAGGCATGTGCCACCACACCCAGTATCTATATTCACTTTTGAAATTAGAATAATAATCTGTCATCTATCTTTTTTTTAAACCAGAGTAAGACAGGACCCTGTACATACATATTATAGTAAGATGTCTCTGTCAACCACATGACCATAAACTGTCATCACTCTCCATCTAGTGGCAAAACAGGCCAATTAAAAGCAAGTCTCTAAAAAGTATTTTCATTGTAAGTCTCAGGCCCAAAATATTTTCTTCCCGTGTGCACATGTGCATGTGTGTAGGGCGGTCAGTATTACTGAGGATTGAACTCAGGGATGTTCTACCAAAAACCTACACCCCCAGCCCTTTTTATATTTTTATTTTAAAATAGGATCTTGCTAAGTTATCAAAAGCTGGCCTCGAACCTGCCATCCTCCTCTCCTCCTCTCAAGTACGGGGATTATAGGTATGGGCCACCATACCCAGCTGAACACAAATATTTTAAAAGCTATCAGTAGATATTGTAGTAGCATATAAATATTACCATTATTTTGTTAAAATTTGGTAATAAACCCTCTATTAAATAATTCATACTTGTAATTTGGTATTATTAAGTCATGAAAAGAAAATGATACCATGCTGGTTGATGAGCAGAATATTTACAACTACAGGCCCTTTTTTGAAAACGAGTTGCCTTATTATCTTAAGGCTTTTATGATTTTAAAATCTTATCTTTGTATCTTATAAAATGCTGAATTGCATTTTAGTAGTTGCAGGAACAAGATTTATTTCTTCTTTCTTTCTCTTTTTTGGCACTAGGGATTGAACTCAAGGGCACTCTACCTTCAAGCTACACCCCTGGCCGTTTTATTTATTCATATTTTATTTTGAAAGTCCAAATACTGTAGCAATACACACATACTCATATTTGTAATGGCAATTCATGACAGTCGATATGGAACCGACCTAGGTATATCAACAGATGAATGAATAAAGG